>NW_017386033.1:699164-766464 GCF_000237925.1 Schistosoma mansoni | reverse complement strand
TTCTACTCATTGGGATATTACAAATATATTATTTATTTATAACAATCTACCCAATGTTCAATTTATTCAAAATTATAAAAATTATCAAATCAAAACTTGGTAATGATACCTATATAAGCTCAGTTGAAAACTCATACTCCGATTTCACTTAAAACCAAACTTTGTTATTTTGCATTTACAGTTTTTCTGAGGATATTAATGTATGAAATATGTATCCTAATAACATTTCGTACTTTAATTTTTGATTCTGCGTTGTATAAATATGATAATTCTTGGGATGCATCCGGAATTTTTCAGGGATACATATATTGGAGATCACTAAATTATGGATTCAGATATGCCACTAATAATACTTAGTTGCTTTTGGGTTGCAACCCGCTAGGACATATAAACAGAAAATGGTAAGACAATATTTTACTTTCATTTAGCATATGCACACACATGATTATAATTATGAATCTAGTTGATTGTTACTGTTTTGGTTTTAGAGCTCCGTAAAACATTAACTCTGGAGAGGTTAAACATTGATCTCATAGGTTCCCAAGATGAAAACACATGAGACATCCTTGAGATAGATAAATAAACAGGGGATTTGAAGCATTTTACTATAATCTTAGAAACAAACGGCAACACTTTTCAGAATTTCTCCCCAAACCGCTTGTTGTCGGATTTGCAATTGTTGTAACTAGGGTACACGAAACGTTAATTACTTTGAATGAAATGCCTCAGCGACAGTCACAACAGTGTACATATATCATCCACTGAATCCTTAATAATTAAAGATTCCATGTTGATATAGTCTTAGTTAACTGGATTCTTTTTATTGAACTTTTTCGACTAAATTAGGTTTTCATACTACTGAGAAATGCATAAACTTGAATCGTCAAAACATTCAATTAAATTCCTAATTATTCTGTTTATTTTTTAACACACACTGACATACCTACCATAATAAAATAGTTAAATGGTTTAGCTATTTGTCTTTTAATGAAGGCTTAAAGTCAACTTCATATTCGTTTTGTATAAATTGGTAGAAATATTAACCACTCACACCATAAATATTTCCTACATTCTAGAATACAGGCAGGTAATTAGCTTGTGCGACCATACTAAACATAAAAGCAACACATAGACGTTTCCGTTTACATGTTTCACATGAGGAATGTAAATTGAGTAAAATTTATAATAAAGTACTTTATATCGTTGATATTTTGTTGGCTGCTAAAAAGTAATTGTAACTTACTGGTTGTTATCTTTAAGTTGGTGAAACCAGTAGTTGAAAACTGACATTGTACCAGATAAAATGTCGCCCTGTCCACCGCATCTGCGAGGTGATCCCTGATCCACACACTGTACAGCTTTTATTAAATATAATCAAAAATCAAGATGGAGTGATGGATATAATTGTAATGATGAAATTAAAGAGGTTGGAAGCAAATTTCTGAGTTCAATATTAATAGGTATGTGTCTGTAGGTGAATTTATTAATAGGATAGCTCTTTACAAGCAGGTCATTCTATTTAAACCTAGAAATTCTCAAACATTTGCTGCGCATACTTTTGTTGCAATATAATAACCTAAAGAAAAGAATCGTAACACTGAAGCATTAGCAATCTGACATGGGACGAGTCAGGCATTTCTGGATAGACAAATACGCTATATAATATGAAAGAGCAAAACATTAGTAATATATGACTAATTCCTTGATCTATATTTTAACATAGCATACTATGAGATACTTATAGATATTCTGAACTTTTGGTGATTTCAGTGGATAAAAAGCTTATGGAAAAATGTAAAACAGTTGGAATTTTCTGGTATAGATATTGCTGCCCAACATTTCCTGTTTTTAGGGATATATTTTAACTTTCTAAATAATAATACCATTTTACCAATCGACAGATTACTAAAAATATGGACTTGAAATTTAGTCTATAAGAGTGATTTATGTAAGCGAAAATCAATGACAATATACTCAATTACAGAGGAAACTGTCATTTATTATACTCTTCAGTATATGGTTGTGGAGATTGTTGAGTTTTGATTGAGATTATACTTTTTCAGTACGGAGTTGTAAAGATCGTTGAATTTCATTTTAATCATGGACCGATCTAAGTTAGACAATCAATAAAAAAATAGGAGGAACTGGGTGGCCGTTTTGTCCCAGTGTGTGGCTCCTCAGAAATGGACACCCACGACCCCGCATGCGAGAGTCGAACTCAGGACTTTCGTTTGTGCACAAGAACACTTGATCTTTAGACTACTCAGCCGCCATCCAATGATGTAAATGTCTAACGTAAATCGCCCTATGATTTCAACGTAATTCAACAATCTCCACAACCTCATACTGACAATTATCATGCGCCCACTAGTGATTAAAGAACAGAATTTCGGAGTTTCAGTATGAAGCCGTGACCACTGCGGCTAAACCTTATCGGGTGTGAAGG
Source organism: Schistosoma mansoni (assembly GCF_000237925.1). Taxonomy (NCBI): domain Eukaryota; kingdom Metazoa; phylum Platyhelminthes; class Trematoda; order Strigeidida; family Schistosomatidae; genus Schistosoma; species Schistosoma mansoni. The sequence goes on along the minus strand of NW_017386033.1, from coordinate 764,018 downwards.
AGTTATCCAGCATAGAGAATGGAAATGGTCGTCCCATGTTGTGGATTGATGGAAGTTAGACAACACTTGCTGGATGCCGGCTCGATGCTCTAAAGATCAAACGTTCTTGTGCACAAACGAAGGTCCTGAGTTCGATTCTCGCATGCGGGGTCGTGGGTGCCCATTTCTGAGGAGCCGCACACTGGGACGAAACGGCCACCCAATGCTTCCATGTTTTCAGTGTTTGTCTAACTCAAATCGGCCTATGATCCCAATGAAATTTTTACTTGTCTTGAATTACTTGGAACTAAGTTAACCCATAAAAGATCATAGTTCGACAACCCCCATTAACATAAGGACTATACCACTTATTGAGTAAAAGTTAATAATTCCGTCGCGATATCTGAGTCTTTGTAGCTAGGTCGAAATTTGATCTAGATAATTTTATGGTTTAAAGGTGGTGGCAGAATGCCTACGTTGATTGAGATGGGCTAAAATGTGAGCATTTAGGTATTTATTACTCAAGAAAATCTCGAAATTTGGAGATATGATATTAAGAGAATGGATAGTAGTTGCCATTAGACAACAATAAAATCAAAGGAAACTTTTAGAACAATATAACGCAGATGAAATGGTCAATTTGCTACATCTTTGTATGTTGCACAAATTACCATGATGAAATAAACTTGTCCAAACCAAGATGTGTGGAGTTTTTATTATGATATGGTATACATTTACATGTTTCGAAGATGTATATAGATGAAGAACCTGGGATTTCTGGTATTTTCATCCCTTCTTGACGTAGTTCATTTATTTTTACGCTTCACATATCAAAGCTGACGAACAGAAAGCAGCTCCTTCACCGATAAAGGCAAGTATATTTCCAGTTTTTTTTAAAACTATCATTGTAAACCTATGATTCAATGTTCTAAGCACTGAGGTCGGATTAGGTTAGTCAGGAAATGGATGTGCAAGTTTATCTATCTGCCATGCAATCAATCCCAGGTTTCTGTTTAGTGGGTTAGCATATTCATACACCTAAACCGAACTAGGTACATAATAATGTAGGAGTGGACTTGAAGAAGCCCCCAAATGCCCTGGTACGGCCGAGAGTGGAGAGAGAACGCTCTCCCTCTCGAAATGCTTTCACACAGCCATGCGTATATAGCCTCTGTCAGGGAAGTCCTAATCACTGCCTTCTCACAGTGGCATTACTGTTGTTTACGAAAGTGAGAGGACGAAAAGCGAATGTCCGGCGTTTTAACCGGGTTGGTGGACACGGAAAGTTCACCTAGGGAAGTTGGAAAACCCTGATTCTAAACCAATGGTGCACATAGGCTCCAGTATCCTGAGGGAACAAATGGCGTATGAATCAATCGTTGGCCATCGGCTACCATGGGACTACATCTCTTTACGATGCTCCACTGCCTTGTGGATCAGATCTCTAGGTCAAAGGCTCAATTTAATAACACAGTCTTGTGAGAAGCCATCAGTGAGCCACATTATGTCATTGCGTTTCATCTATCACTTAGCATTCTATCTATTGATTCTAAAAATCGAAAATTTCGCCCAACCAATCATAGATTGAGATGTTAATCTATTCGCCCTCAAATACAAGGTGGTTAACAGCATTACTGGGACCCATAATAGGAACCATGGAGAAGAATATTGAGAAATTTAAATTTTATGATAATCATTCAACTTATTCTTGCATTATCTCTTTGCGTGTTTGAATGTGATAAGATAAATAAGTCAGTCCTTGAAAACTATTACAGCTGCACGAAGCGTTTAGCTAATACTATACAGAGGCTTTCTTCCGAGTGACACATAAAAAGAGGTATCATTATCAACAAAGACCTAAGTAGTAGAAATTAAAAAACTTACATAAGGCTTACAGTAATATATTGAACATAATTTAGTAGAAAAGCAATAAATTATCAGGAAAATTACTTGTTTGACCATTTGATATAATATCTGTAGGACCTTTATGGACAATAGTGACACCAAGTTTTTCAGCAAGAGATCTTGTCGCATCTTTGGTATCATATGGTTGAGATGAAAACTGAATAAATGCGTTGATTATATTATTGACATAATTACCACAGAATAATATAACCTTGAAAACTCAACAACGTTTGGAGTAAGAATAGTCTTATCATAACCTTCTATGAGTGATGGATTTTGAGTAACGATATGTAAAGCATCAGCATCAATGACAATAGGCTTATTAGATTTTCTGCAATAATCTATCAGCTACAAAGTATTATTATTATTATTAAAAAGTGAATCGTAATAAAAAGAACTTTTGTAGTATTTTCAACGTTCTCCGTTAGTCCCAGACCAGGTCCAAATGTAATTGCATGAACTCTGTCCATACATTTGGTCGCTTCTGCTAGAATTCCATCTCTAGAAATTAGGTAGCAATATTGACTGTTTATACAGAGAATTACAGAACAGGATGAACGATCAATTCAGGACTATATGACTTGATAACAGGAGAGGAAGAAGCAGAACATACTACATGAACTAAATCAGCGCCCTAGAATTTTTTATTATTTGTGTATGTTAAACTTACACAATGCAAAGCACTAATAGCGGAAAAGTATGGTGCTCCAGTATATCTGATAGCTATCAACAATACATGCATGAACTGACTCTTTTGATCCTCCGACTACAGCGATTCTTCCCATTTGACCTTTATGAAGACCATGTGTTAACTGAGGAATCGAATTAGTTATATCATCAATCATAATACAGTAGTGTAGCCACAAACACGGATTATACCACTGAAAGTAGGAACATCTGTAAAGAAAATCAAATAGGGTTTTTAAGCCAATTAATAAACAGTGATGAGCTTAATCGTTTAACAGTGAATTGTTTGTCCGAAGAGTGTTCTAGATATATAAGACTTTAACAGGTGAACGATGAACGTAAGTTGATGAATCCAATAAAAGATTAGACAGTGAGACTATAATTTATGGACGACCATTGGGCAACGTCAGGATTATAGTTTCAGTGTGGAAAGGACATGAGACTAGGTAGCCTTTGTTAGTCCTGGCAATGGTGATCTCTCAGTCGATCTAAGTTTCTTTTGAAAGCATAGACAGATGGAGTTTTAATCACCTGTTGGAAGACGAATTCTATTCGTTGATGATTTTATGTGAAAGTTAATAGTCAGCTGACAAGTAATTTGTCCTCGCGTTGTAAACGTTTTTAGTGTCCTCGTAAATTCACTGTTTTGGAAGACAAGAAAAGTGAGGACATATCAGACGCAAATTTATGAATAAGTAATTTAAAAATCCACCTCTGGTTCTTCTATATGACAATGAAAATAGGTTTAGTTTAGCCAGTCGAGGATCAGCTTAGTTGCAGTCACCCGAACCTTTCACAATAGCTCACTGTCTCGTTTTAGGCGGGGGATAGCCGCTTGTATTCAGTACTCGAGTTTAGGACGAACGAATACTGTATAAAAAGTCAAAAAGGTTTTAGCATCGAAATGGCTATAGGCTCTACATACTAACGGTAGGGTTCTAGAACCTTCGGCGTCTATCATACGGTAGTGTGCAATAGTTTTTAAGTCTTGGCCAAAGATGACCTTTAAGCCATTGTGTCTGGACAACAGGCAGTTCAATGTTATTCATCGTGTATGTATCTGTACCTTGGTGACTAATATTCATCATAATGCACTTGTAAACATTTATCGAAAACCGAAAAATTCTAGACCATTCATATTATTGTTCCAGGTCATATTGAAGCTCTAAACTATCATCTTTACTATTTATCGCTCTCCATATCTTGACATCGTCAACATATGACAAAACCGACGACGATAGGAGACTAAAAAGGTGTTATAACTTGTGGCCGAGTGGATGCCTTGTTAACGTATGACGTGATAAGACTGCCAATCAGAGAGCAGCGAATTATCGATTGGAACAGTGACACATAAAAACCGTATGAGCAGTCTAGAGTACTTGTCAGTCCTGCTTCTGCCTAGCCCAGTCAGTTAAGTCCAGTACAGCCTTTTCGGTATGAATCATTGTATTTCGAACATACTGAGTTTATGTACCAATCAAACTGACCACATTGCACCATAAAATAGAAAATAACATGTGTACAAGATTTAGCCAAATGTGGCTGTGAATAAGGGGAATAGTAATCAATAGACTGGGTGTAATTCATGAACGGTAAATCGTATAACAATAGTTTATATTTCAAAATGAAGCTCATGATAAGGGGAGCATGAATATGAATAGTTTAGTTATTTAGCAATTATACGATAAAAAAAATATATGCACAGTATTGATTCATAAATAGATCCCAAAGTTACCATTCATTATCCTTATCGGGACATAACAGGTCATTTACATACAAGAGGAACAACACTGGCCCCAAAACTGTACCCTGAGGCACTCTGCTAAGCACAGTTTCCCAGCTCGATAACTTTGCGTTCACCCGTACTCTTTGTTGACGCCCAACTAGGAAGTCCTTTATTCACACCAATAAATTGTCTCTAATCCCGATACTACTTAGTTTATATAACAGTCGGCTGTAAGGGACTTTGTCAAAAGCTTTGCTGAAGTCAATGTTAGCTACATCTATGTGTAGCTTTCGGTCTTTAAGAGCGCACCAACTTTCACGGGCTGCCAATAAGTTAGTAAGACAGGAATAATCTGTTTTAATACCATGCTGCTTTTCAGAAAGAATCCAGTTTTGATCGAAATACTTAAGCAACTCCTTCCGAATAATCTTTTCTAAAATTTTAACAACCACACTAGTTGGGCTTACCGGTCGATAGTTCTCAGGTTCACCTTTCGTACATCTTTCGAAGATAAGATTTACTATAGCATTCTTTCAGTCTATTGGTAATCGACCCTGGGTTACAGATAGATTAAAACATATGCTTAAGGGATTCGCAAAAAAATTTGCTAGTTCCTCTAGTAACCTAGGATTCATTTCACTGGGTCCCATGAATTAGCCTATATCAAGTTCATTTAGCAGACAAAATACATCCAGTTTTTTAATGGTCAGTGTCTACTGTGTGTGTGGGGAGGGTTGTATGAACTGAAAGAGAAGGCGTCTCTACGGTATATACACTGCTAAAATAACTTGAGAACACCTGGACTTTACCATAATCATCCTCCACTAATGATGAAGTACTACTGTCTGCTCATAACGCTGGAATGTTACCTCTTCTCTTAGTCTTTTGGTTTATGTACAAGTATAAGCGTTTAGAGCATTGTATCGATTCCTTAACAAGTTTTTCTTCATACAACCTTCTAGACTTGTTGAGGGTCGAGGCACAAGTATTTTGAGCTTTCCGATATTAAGATTTTGTCTCGTTAGTATCCAGTCACCTAAATCTCTTCCACATTCTTCTCCTCATACAGAAAAGGGTGCGAACCACTTTACTTAACCACAGGAGGGAGTTCCTCGGACACCTTGGTGTAGTCCAAGGAATGTACGGTGCAGTGTCTTTTATGTACAAGTTTTTGAATACATTCCAAGCCATTTAAAAAGGCGAATCTGGTCCTTTTGACCAATCTATTGAGGATGCAGAGTATGTAATATAATGTATACTTGTTTTCCAAAATTTTGGTTACCAACCGTTGCTGCTACCTTGACGTGACGGTCGGGCTTGCCTATCGTGATGAACCAAATGAGCTATACTGGATGGAATAATAGTTCCTCAGGGTCATACCATGCCAGACAAGTCGGTTGAAGAACAGTAAGACGAAAAGCAGCAAGCCCAAGGTCCGGAGGCGAAGTCGTACTGCTGACCGTACAGAGGTGTGACGGCAGTAAGGCGTTTCCTTCAGATAACCTGCATAACAGCGATGCTGCCTTCCCACAAGGAAGGGTGGGGTTAGAAAAGGTCGACCCTAAAAATGCACACCTCGCTTTATCCCACAGATTTCTATCTCCTTCGGAAAGGTCCCAACAAGTACGGAGCTAACACGAAAATTGCCCACAAAAAGATAGTATGTGACCGACCTCAAGCAGCTGTTTTTTGGGCACTGCGGTCACGCTATCAAGTCACTAAGACCACTTCTAACCCAATTTCCTTTGCCGGTACCTCTAGGAGAACCCTTCCACGGTGTGGGTAACCGGGAAGTGATAACTGCCCTCATATCTCTAACAGCACTCAAGACCACTGCCTAAGTAAGAATCGTGACTTGCAAACACGAAAAAATCAGGCTGGCTTCAGACCTGGTCGTGGCTGTATTGACAACATATTCACTATTCGTCAGGTTTTAGAACACAGGCATGCATATTGGCGTCCGACAATGATAGTTTTTCTTGACTTGAAAGCAGTATTTGACTCTGTAGACCGAGAGGTTTTGTGGCAGTGTCTGTCATTGAAAGGTGTAACTCAGAAGTACATAAACATTGTGAAAGCTCTTTATTCAAACACTACCAATTGAGTCAGGGCTTATGGAGAACTGTCATCTGATTTTGCAACCTCAAGTTTTGCCCGGCAAGGCTGTCCACTATATACATTTTTGTTCAATTTCATCATAGACCTACTGCTGGAAATAACCATATCGTCGATTGAATTTTCAGGAATTGATCTTCCAGGAGGTCCACTTATTGACTTGGAAAACACAGACGACATAGTCCTGTTTGGTGAAGACGCTGAGAAAATGCAGTCTTTTCGTAGCACTGAGTAACAATGCAAGGATGTTTAAAATGCGTTTCTACCACCCCCCTCTCTAAATGCAAATCGTTGCTTCAGGACTGACCTACGTCAACACCTGAACTTAGGATGGGGAGTGAAGTAGTCGAACACGTCGACAACTTCACTTATCTAAGAGGTCTAATCAGTCTCAATCGGTTAGTGTCTGACGAAATCTCTCCACGGATTTAAAAGCCTCGTTTAGCTTTTGTCGACTTACGTCACCTATGGCGAAGGCGAGATATCCATCTACCGATTAAGCAACACATATACTGAGCAGCAGTTCGTTCAATTCTACTTTACGGCTGCGAAACGTGGCTATCAAGAGTAGAAGATACTCGTAAATTACTAGTATTCAATCACAGATGTCTTAGAAATATTTGCCGCATCTGCTGGGATCACTGGGTAAGTAATGGTGTGCTTAGACACAGGGTATTAGAGAATAATGCTAAATCAGTTGATAAGGTTGTGAATCTACATTGACTGTGATGATTGGATCACGTGCCACGCATGCCCAACCACCGACTACCACGGTGCACAATGCTGACTTGTGTTGGAAACGGTTTGGAGAAAGTTAGGGGTGGCCAAACCAAAACGTGGCATCAGTCCTTGAAGTCACTAACTTTTGGTCTGAGCTATGTTGGTAGGTGCAGGCTAATTGGTTGGGGTCTGTGCGACTATCTTAACCAATGATTGGAGACTCTAGGTGACATGGCTCAGAATCGATCACAATAGCGTATACACTCTTTGTCTTCCCTTAAACCGTGAGATTAAAATTGCTTCATATCTGTCTTTCTTCATGCACTATATTCTTATATACAACCTTTCTTTTACATATTACCACAATTAAAACAACTACTATGAATTTGGTGTTCATCATGTTGTGCTAACGAGGTATGGCAACTTGGACCGATGCATATATGTGCCTGGTCCTACGTTGTAGCTGACATGACCGTTTAAATGGCTTCGGGCTTTACCTAAAGTGGCTTTGGTACCATTCTCTGTCGAAGCCTCACCACCCGAAAATCCACAATTTTAAGGTTCTTCTCTCCAGCATCTAACCTTAGTTTTACTTATTTTCCTTTATTCAGCTTTTGTTTTAAACGGAACTCTTTATACTCTGTCCTTCCTCGGTTGGTTAGTGTAAATCGATCGATTCTGAGAGTATTTTAGGCAATTTTACATCAATTTGTGCATCAACTGGGCGAGAATTGCTTGATTTGCCTCAATTACGCTTGCTAATAATCCTTCAGCAGTATTCACTATTGCAACGGCTTCCGATAGCAAGCTGTTTGCGTCTGAGTAGCACTGCTGACAACCGCATGCAACTATTCTTACTGAATCGTTTGGAAGCTGAAGGCGTTAGATTTGTGCAAACTTCGTGGTACCACTATTTACACTCATTGCGCTGCATGCCACTTTCCACAGGGTATCTACAGCCTGGGCGTTAACAATCGCTTTATTTGCACTGTCCAGTCATCAACAAGAGGTTTTCAAAAAAAAACTAGACACAAACGGTACTCAGAGACAAAAGAAAGTAATGACCAAAAAAGAGTGAAAAGCTGTGAATTTTTAGGACCAAAAGTGTAAACAAATACAAAAAGAATCAATGTATTCAAAAGTACAGATGTATTACTTTCGAAAAAACGATACTCTTGATGATTAATTTCACTGAAATAAACCCAACTGAAGTGAAAACAGTAGTGTTGAGGCGTAATAAATAATTAAAACGATAAAACTAACACAGGAAGGGAAAATACTAATGCCCTACTTAAACAGAATGTCTATCTACTTACTAGAGTTCATTGAGGTTTATAAATTAGTGTAAGGAATTAAAATTGCGACTTAAAGTTGGTTAGGATTTAGACCTTGGGTTTTCAGAACGAAATAACATCAACTATAATAGCAAAATCTTATTTAGTCATATGGATTAGTGAATTTCGTGACAAATCCCAAGGCCCACTACATTAAATCTGACTAGTTCGGCCATAAATTGTAGTCTCGAAGACTGGACATATTCACAAGCATACTAGAAAAGGATAAACACATTTATTGGATCTGTCGCCATCAGAGAGAATATCTGCAAACCGTGACCCTACAGACTCCCAGACGTTGCTGTCATGGCTAACCAAAAGGTGAAATTTTGCTTCGCAATACACACTACTGCAAAACTAGACTCAAGGGCAACACAACATACTTTGTGTCGAACTGTAGGTATTTTATGACATTTCCAAGAAATACAATGGTTCGAACAGCTTGAACAAACACTATTTAAACTGCGGAACCATTGTTCTGACACCTCTACTGCAACGGTCACCCTAACCAGAACTACGGTTACTCTCTATATAATTAGATGGTGTTCACCGGATTAAGTTTATCATGATAATAACACCATATGCTATGTGAAACTTGTAGTGAACACCATATTTGTAAGTCCATACTCCAAACTTCGTTAGGTAGAGCTAGCAACCCACTTGTCCCATGTTATGTGTCTGAATGGCATTGATATTCCTGAAGCCTTTCTAAATCTACTAAATACTATATCATTTATTCGATTCACACAATATACGACAGAAGTACATCACATCGTCGACCTTCAGCCTCTTAATCAGACCTAAGATAGTAGTTATTTGTTTTTGATCAGAATCCAGAACTCAAATTGTCAATCTGAATAAAACACGGCCTAACCCTGTAAAGCGAATTGATTAAGACATTCAGCATCTTCACTAGGTATATTAACAGAGGATAGTCGATTTAGTTGTGCTAACAATAAGAAAAATGCAACTCACGTAACGCAGCAGTACAGTATGGCGCCAACAATTCAAATTGTTTCAAGTGGTTTAACATGGTTGTGGACGGAATAAAAGAAGCTTTCGCTTAACGGGCCCCCGTACCTAATTTCAGTGGATCACCGATACTTACAGGTAGGAACCTAGGCAAGTTTAACGATAAAAATAAATAAAATCATTAAGTAAGCATCATTACCAAGATTTGACCTAATAATTTCAAATAAATTTAGCACTGGGTAGATCGTTATAAATAAAAAACATTAGTAATTTATAATGAGATACTGTTCTGAGTCCTTAAGAATATGTCGAGTTTTCTCTAAAAGGACTCCTGGGAAGTCGCTTGGATGAGAATTTCAGAGAATGGTAGAGAATGGCAGAGAATTTCAGAATTTAACTACTCGTAAAGAATAAATAGCATTTTCGCGACAGTGAGAGTAATGCTTTCGGTCATAGGATACCAACATCCCGAGATCTATTCAACTTAGGATACCTTTAGAGGGGAGTTACCCAAGGTGTATGCGTAGTCTGCAACATGTTGTAGATGGACTACTCTACACTTTCAAGTCATAAAAAAGTTCATTATTGTCCGCCCAATTTTGAAGTCAAGTCAGATCCTCTTGAAATGCAAGCTTGTCATCTTGGTCACAACTTCTCTTCAAAGTGTTACATACTCAACTAAAAGTAATGAGTCACAGGGCACTTACTGATAAAGGTCATTTATATAAATTGAGAAAAGAAGAGATTCCAGTGCTGAACCCTAAGGGACCCAACTAGGACATTCTGGGACTTAAGATGGAGTGAAGTGAAGAGACATATTTGGAATATTTCAGATCGTCAGCTTTTTTGTAGATTAGCCTAATTTAATCATGTGTGCCTTCAGGAGACCCGTATGCTTTAGAAAACGTCGAATGATATATCACCGTATTGTGAGTATGAAACAATATAAAGAAATAGTGTTAGTCACAGTAAATTTAGAACTTTGACAACACACAATCACCAGTTTGCTATCCATCTTTGGGACCATGCACAAGGGTGATGCCCATGGGCTGTTCGATGTCCGAATAGTCCCTGAATCGTTCATATACTCCAATTCGTTTTTGACCAACCGTAGCTTCTTCGGAGCTAGTCAGTGCGCTTTCGAAACTACAAATGATCTTATGGTCGTGATGTAGTGTTCAACACAGCTAACTATACATGGTGTTTTCTGTTTCATTTTGTAGATTTCGGGGTACTCGTCGAGTATCTTTTGGAAGTATTGATCTGTTGTGCACTTAACCATGACTGCACACAATCTACAATCAGAAAATAGTGTTCTGCAAACTGACAATTCAGTATTTCTGTCTGCCAGCCTGTGTTTACTCGGATCGACGAGTAGATTACGGTGTTGTAGCTGGTCTATACCATTGATTGGCATAGAAACATCTGCAACAACGGAAGTCCGATGAACTGGTTTACGTAAACCAACGTCAAGATAACGCATATCGCCTACTGTGTGTGGCAATTGGTTTTTCATTTCCCGTCTGTTAGTTGAAGATTGGTTCATACAGATGGTCGTTAGAATTTGCGGGAGGAATGCTTACTTCTGCGCCAGTGTCGACGAGACGGAGAACCCTTGTCATCCCATCAGTAATGTACAAAAGACGGCTGTGCTCGCCGATTATGGTTGCCGTCAACGAGTGCTTGAAGGAAGTTTCCTCAAATACTTTCGTGTCGGACGGTTTTTAGCTTGGATAACATTCGGATCATAATAAGAATGGGCTTTGTGGAGATCGTAGTAATTTTAATATTTGAATTCATGTATGGATGTAAGCTAGAACACCAATGAAAGTCTAGAAGTACTGTACGGCCGTTTTCTTCTGAATATAGCACTCCTCAGCAGTGCGTGTTCACGATGCCGCATGCGGCATTCGAACCGAGGACCTTCTGTCCAAAATGGAACTTGCAGACGTGCATCTTTCGGATCTGTTGTTGAAAAATTCCACGACTCTTTCTCTAGCCAGTGGTCCAACTTTTTTGCTACCTTCATGCACCTAGTATCAGGTCGTAATTACGACAAATTCTAAGTGTTTTTCCATCTGCTTTTAATAGAGTCACAGCAGGAGTAGCTCAACTGAACTACTCAGCTGGGATTATTATCCTTTTCCAGTCAGCATATCTGTAGGAGTAGTGAAGTTTCACTGAGCCTTAGCCAAATCATCCGGCAGTTGGGGCACTGAATATCGAACAGACCATAGATCCCTGTCAAAGTCAAGGACAACCAACGCGCATCAGTTAACTATATACCATGGACTTACGCATGCTATGGTAGTTCGCCGTCTTCTCGGTACTCATTCTTACCAATGTATTTCCATAATAACGTCCTTTGTGTTATATGGTCTTCAAAAAAGCTTTAGTACTTCAATACTTTGAAGGGGAAATCCGCGTTAGATGCTGACTGCAAGGTGTGACTTCGAAGTTAGCTAGTTTGTCACACCGTTTCCGTCCAACTCGAGTAGGCCATCAATAATTCGACAGAGATCATCAACGTTGGTGGTCTTCCCTGGTAAGCCCGTCGAAAGAAAAGTAGCCTACTATTATTATTCCTCGTTTTCACTTTAACTTTCTAGATCGATTTTTACTTATGTCAACCTATTATTCTATTGGTCCTCTGATTAGTGCTCACATGCACTATCGCATTGTAATGTTGATTGGTACTTATAACTTACTAGCTCAATCGATACTCATAACTGGTCACCTATATTATTCATTAGCTACGAAGGTTCATTAGCAAGCTGTAATAGCATTCACATGCTTCAGCGGAATAAACTTGTTAAAACATCAAGCTATAGCAAACGTGGCCTCTAAATGAAGTAGATTGGCATTGACTAGCAACACAAGCAAGGACCTTATTCTTCATACTGTTTCTCCACTTAACATTTCACTCTGTTTTAAACTATGGACTATCCTGTTGTACTTTTCTTCCAACTACTGCTTGACTAATTTCCAATTTTCAAGTCCCATTGCCAAACGACAAGGATAATAGTCCGGAAACATTCTGTGCGTTTGAGTTATAAAGTTTCTCCAATCTTAATCTCACTTCAGATTGTTTGTACGTTGAAAGTCAAGTATTTATCTAGAATCTTGGAATTTTACTAAATTAACCGAGTGCCAAAGCCAATGTCATGACACACCTAGGAACTGATTGGGACACTGAGTGTATAATCTGGTTGTTTTTGGATCATTACTAATTGTGACAAGTGGTCTTATATATGTCAAATCTGTCGGGTGATTTAATTTCAATAATAATTCAGCTTATCAATATCCAGAGGATTCTTATTTTTCTTGGTAATCTCCGGCGCGCGACAACCCCACTCAATTTGGTATCTGACCAACGTCACGTTGATTCTGGTGGAAGAGTAGTGTGGTGGCATTGGGTCCCAACCACACAATCCTCAAAGCTGAACACGATACAATTGGGAAAATAGACTTTCAACACGTAACACTAAGAGAAGGTCAATAATGTTAAAAGCGGGAACCTTCATTTGAAATTAATTCAGTTGATCGGATGGCTCGGCTCAGCCTTCGGGGGGTAGCTTTTATATGTTGTCTGACCCTTTTATTCATATTAAACATATTGTTCTACCTCCAGTCTAAATGTGTTCTCCGTTCTATATTGGTAATTGTTATGATACGATGAGTCAGTGTAGACAATGATGTGACTTCCATGTGAGATCTTATAGATTAGGCAGTTACAACATGATAAATCTACAATTTTGGGGTTAGGTCTATCATTAGAGCAGTACTAATAACGTAGTAGACCATGATTCTACATATCTACTCATTGATCACAGCCTCTACTAAACCATATGGAATTCGTCTACGCTTCAAGATGTTCTGTCTCTATACTTCTAAGTGTACTGAGTGCACTTTGACACCTTGTGGTGTTTATATGAACCAATGATTTATTTGTATTGATGACTGTTCTGATTTTGAATCCCAAATACAGCACATTCTTTCGTGCTCATCTAATAATTCTTGATTAAATTGCGTTTTTGCTGAGATTACTAGTTTATACTATAATTCAAATACTCTTAAACATCACACATCTCATGTAACCTTTGAACATTGTGAGGCCAGATCTTTGGTTAAGATTCTAATCCCAGTAAATTTAGAACTTCGACAAGATACGACCAAAAACTAAAATTCGAAGTATGCAGTATAAAATTCCATTGCATCATTACGATAGGTTTGAAAATAACATAAAACACTCAACTGTACAGTAACGTTTTGGTTACTCACCACACATATGTATCGTATGTTTTTATTTATCTTCCAGCTACAGGGGACCACTGAGTTGCTCCTTTCAATTGTCTACCTAAGTCTAGCGCTAAGTGAGTTTGTGTTTCGTCTTTTCTTCTGGTTTATTCAGTAACATTACTGAGTCAAATACTTCTGAGGGTATTTAGGTTGATCTAACCGATAATTCTCGGCAAATACTCCTATCTATAAGGTTCATGACATGACTGAATGTGAAAATGGATTAAAAGTTTTTCGGAGGGTAAGAAAAGCATAGTTCTTATAATTTCAGGTGATTTATACTCATGATGTTTATTTACAGTTTAAGAACTCAATTTTCATCCGATTTATACTGGTAATGATATATACACATTTCGTTGTTGTACCGGGGCTTTGAAAGAACACTTCATACTAAGATCCACACAAGTAAGTCGAAATATGTGGGCCGATATCAGCCCATTCTCTTTCGACTACAAGAGCAAAAAACTGTAGAGTTAATCGGTCTCGTACCAGCTAATAGTAACGGTAATTTCTTTTCAAATAACAGTGTGTTATGTGAGGCATACCACACTAATATGAAGACTAGATTGTTAAAACTGCCACGGGATTTATTGTGATGACTTATTTAGTTGAGCTGACATGTTACAAGACACGTTGATCATAGAAAGAGTGAGATAAAGTTTAGTGCATTAGGGTATGCTTGTTCATTATAAGAGTTGGAGCTCTTGACATAAGCCCCTTTGCGACAAACAACCGATCGTCAATAATGGATCCAATTAAAGTCCAGAGCAGTTTATAACAAGAAGTAATACCATAAATGCATAACCGATAAGTCGAAACTGACAAAGCTGACGTACTACTTTGTGCTTCCTAATAGTGTTCCCAGATAAAACAAATTAACATGCACCAAATAAGCACAAACATAAATGCTTCTGAAATGTGGGAGATATAATTAAATGTATAGGACCGAGTAATATGTTCCATATACATGTTTTGGGCAACGTAGAGCGAGGTTGTTAAGTCACAGAGGGAAAAAGCTGAAGAAAAGCAGAACAGGCAATTTTCATGACTGGTAAAGATCAGTCATCTGTGATTAAATAATTCAGGTGTGATTACTTAGGATTCCCTTCGTGTCAGGTAATCTGACATGATCATGGAGTTTTCACCGATTATCTACAACCGGTTTAGTTTAGATTCACATCGCCTTTTGTATTTATATTCTTGGTTCGCCTTTTAAAAAATACATTGTTACGATACATATTATAGTAAATTTTGTGATTCATTCTGCGTCTCAGATATCCGATCAAATAACCTTTCACAGACAGGCTTTTTATCAAGGGTCTTTTATGTCCACTCCATAGTCACCTGTCTTATATAGCGTTCATTAGTTTACTTAGACACTTCTAGCCATTGACCGCTTATTGTCAATTCTCTATGAAACTATCAGTAACGTGAGTGTGTAGATGTGCATAGACATGGTTACTTTGAGATAGTGGAGAAGATTTGTAGCTCAAGTGGGTGATTTTGATGTAGGTTTGTTCTCTGAGCTCTGTTCTCAGCACGGTTACTTTACGCGTGATACGTCTTTGGTATTCGTTTTAGACTACGTTCTCATTTGTTATCCTTTGATTATCTTTTACTGCTATAGTTGCTCACTCTGCAACCCATCTATTTTCACTACATATCACTATTCCATAACCTCGAACAAGTCTATTTTTGCTTATGAGACTTCTACAGAAAAAACCGACATTAGACGAATTTGGTTAATAGTTTCATTAACACATCTATGTATAAGATGTGGTATTATGTATTTAGTCCATTTCATTATCATCATTCATTTTCGCCAAACGAGGCTGATCAGCAATTCGCAGCATTCCTAATGGGATCTTCAGTATTATTATTGTCATCACTTAGAGGTTTTTAGTCACGTGTACTTAAAGCAGTAAGTGAAATAACTGACTATTTAGTCTTTGTTCCAACCGGATTTGGTCGTTTTCATATTTTTATTTACACGAAGAGTCAGTCATTGATATCTCTATATTTTCAATATTTTAAACTAATAAATAATAAAGAGATTACCTCGTATTTTCAATCCTAAGAAGTCAAAAAAGTTCAAAAGCCAAATATTCCTTTCACGTAACTTTATATCAACAAGATGTATTTCATTACTAACTTTTGCATTTGTTTAACATAAAAATGGTGGTTTTATACCAAGATACCTAATGTTTCCCCATCATTTCATTCTAACGTAACCAAGCGTTAACTGTCTCGTAAGAATATCACGGTATTATGAAAGGTTTTTTGATATACCTGGTTTCCCAAAGGTTTCTTGGGAAGCTTGCTCCCAATTTTCTTATCTACAAAGATGGTGATGGCTTGAAGTGATCGAAAAATAAATGATTGTCTGAGCACAGTTGCAACGGATGATCACCGTGCGCGACCGGCCTCAGGTAATTGTCCCTTGGGCCCTGCGGTCACGCTCCCAGGTCGTTGAGACGAACAATAATCTAACTTCCTTTTCAGGTGTGGTCAGCCGGGAAGCTATATCAGCCCTCATACCCATAACTACACATGAGGTCATATTGGCCACATTCAAATCCTTCCTACACCTCCTAATAACTCTCTTATCTCCAAGACTAACCCTTCTCACGTCATTTTATCACCTCGCAACGCTAGGGCAAACGACTCGAATACACAGAACGTTATTCCCGGTTCCCTGAAAAAACGCTCCAAAATACATGTAGGAGCTTTTAACGTCCGAACACAGACTTCCTTAGCTAGGACTTTAGAATCTCGCACTATCGATGTGTGCTGCGTCTCCGAAACGCGCATACAGGATATCAGTAGCGTCATTCATTTGACCTCACCATGCCATAATAAAGAACCAACTCGATTCACACTTCGTGTATCTGGAAGCCCGGATGCTGCTTCCCGCGACCCCGCTGGCGTAGGCATAGCATTGAGTCTCAGGGTAGAACTAGCTCTTCTACACTGGATCCCAGTAGACAGTCGTTTGCGCGCTGTCCGACTAAACGGAACAGTAAGGACTCGGAAAGATAGGGACACTCGTCGTTGCCTCTTCGTCGTCTCTGCCTACTCTTCCACTGACTGCAGCTCAGATGATGTAAAAGATGAGTTTCACAGAAAGCTTTCCGACCTTCTCCGATAAGCTAGGCGCTGACGACTTTATCGCTCAAGTAAGTAAACTAAGCGGAAGGGAAAGACACCTGGGTAGATCTTATGGTGTCATGGCTCAAAGAACAGATAATGGTGACCGACTGTTGCAGCTATGCTTAGATAACCGCCTATTTCTTGCATATACTAACTTCAAGCACAAGGAAAAACATGCTTTTATATGGTGACCACCGAATTCGTTCCAGTGTTGGACCCAAATAGATCACATCACTATCAGCCACTGATGGAGGGGCTCGATAAAAGACTGTCGCCTATTCTGGAACACATGTTTAGATGCCCCCAAATGCCAAAGTACGACCGAGAGTGGGGAGGGCCCGCCCTCTCGAAATGCTCTCACACGGCCACACGTATATAGGCTCTGTCAGGGAAGTCCTAATCACTGTCTTCTCACAGTGGCATTACTGTTGTGTTGCGAAATTGAGAGGACGAAAAGCGAGTGTCCGGTGCTTTAACCAGACCGGTGGAGACGGAGAGTCCACTTAGGGGAGTTGGAAAACCCTGATTCCAAACTAATGGTGCACATGGGCCCCAGTATCCTGAGGGAACAAATGGCGTATGAACCAATCGTTGGTCACCAGCTACCATGGGACCGCATTTCCTGACCTTTAGGTCAAAGACTCCGAGTGTGATGCCCTAAGAAAACCACTTGCTTCGATCTGGGCACCCGAGCAGTATCTCAGACCTCACACGAGTCGAATGATTTATGTGGCGCATATCTATTTGGCGCTTCCGAGTACCAATGTTTATGTTTTTAAATAAATAAAATAAATAAATACCGACGTCTTGGACGGTAGGCAGTTTTTTGAGAAGCAGTTCAACTGGTCTCTCTACATTGTTTCATTCAAGCAGTGGAGTTAGACAGGGTTGCGCAATCCCACCGTTCCTCCTCAACTTTGCTATCAATGACATTCTGGAAACAGATCTGATGGATATAAGTAATGGCGAAACTGATCTGCTGCCTGTAGAAAGACTTCTCGATCTTTAGCATACGGATGATATTGTCTCACTGTGCGATGATACCCAAGCGATGCAATCCGCACTTAATCAGTTGGCAATTAGTGTCCGTAGGTAGGGTATGAGCTTTGTACCTTCAGAGTGCGGAGTACTTCTACAAGACTCTCAGGACCCTGATCCTGCACTAACCCTGGGTAGTGAGCAAATAGGAGTAGTTGAGAAGTTCGTGTATACGGATATTTGCGTAAGTGCTGGTGGCAGCGTGAGTGATGAGATCAATCCACGTATAGTGAAAGCCAGAGAGGATTATGCTAATCTGGGCGATCTTTGGCGCCTTCGTGGTTAGTCTAGCTCTCCAGAGCTTCCACGCTTTTAGTGGTGGTCTAGCTTAAATTGAATCGTGAATTCAACTTTCAAACTATGCAAAAAGGTGTTTTTCAAGCTACTTTTTGACTAATTCTAGCTTGTACTAGTGAAACCTGATAAAATATTATTGGAATCGTTCTTATTTTACTTATCAGCACTTTGAAAAAATAGAGGTTTTGGTAGTGTTTCAGAATTAGAAGACAAAGTGAATATGTATATGCCATATTCAGATTTGTGTGGTAAGAACAGAAGGCCTACAGTCTGTGTTATTCCTTTCCTAGTATGCTTCCGTGAGTGTCTAGTCTTCTCTTGAATAAGTCAATTGAAGGTGCGGACACCACTGCTGAGGGTAACAGGTTCCAAGAACTGATGATCAAGATTCAGTTTTGTTCCTGTCATTACGGGCTCTATCCAGGGAGCACAACCCTTCTTGTGCGTTTGAGCAGCCAGTGATTTTATGAACTGATTTAACCTCATGGTTAGACCAGTCTCAGCTTTTCTTCTGTTTTATGGCAATAAAACACATCTACATTGAAGATGGTCATTTTGACAATTTACTATGCCTGATCATTGTGTTATGGTGATTCGCTCTTTGGGCTATAAAATCCTAACGGAATTCGGTATTAAAGTCTATGAGCGTTCAAAATGAGACAACGTAAGGACAAAAGTATATGGAGCAATACGTTTTCAAAAGTAATTCACTACGAGCAACTGATTGATGAAATTTTGTTACATCAAACTAATGATCACAGGCCTTTGATTATTTAATACCAAAATCTACCTCGTGGATGTGCCGCAAAAACCAAAAGTGGTTAGCTAACTCTCTCAATGTCCAATGCTATTACGATCCGAATCACTTGACTCAATCTCCATCTGGTGCTTTTGCTGAGCAATACAGCACTGACGCGAGAAGAAAACTGTATTACGAATCCACATTTTGTTTTACTGCAATAAATCTACTGTATGTTTCATTGAGACTGAAGACTGAGTGCTACTTTGAAACTCTAACAGTTGCACCCTTTAGTTTGTACCTCTCATCCTTTGAAAATCATGTCTCACCACTTGGTTGTGCATATATGAATGGCGGTGGGGTCCAGTATATTAATATTCGGTCTAGATTTCAGACGATTCATAAAAGTATCACTCAGAGTTGATTGGGCATTTTGTAATTAGTTGATGAAGCTTTTTTTAGTCGAAACCAGGGTTATTAATCTTTTGAACTTGGTGATAGTGTCAAATTAACGCGAAAGTATTGGCAACCAGTTCCAAAATAAACTATATATACACCGGATCGGTTTTTTGTGTTTTACTCTGATCAGTACCAATGCATCGTTTCTGAGTCTGTGGAGAGGATCATGGATCATAACTGGGCGGAATGTAAGGGTTGAGAGACTATATATCACTTTGTATAAAATTTCAGGTTGCTCCTTAGCCGACGGCGCCATGAAGGTTCTAAGAAGTGCTTAAATCCGGCTGTGTAGTCAAGAGTGAAGTCATGTCCTAGAGGTTGACGTGTGAGGCTTCTCTAGACATCTCTACTCGTATCTTATCTGAGGTGTCCATGTTTGCGAAGATTAATGAGCAGTGTTAAAGGAAGGGTCGTATACATATTTTGTGCGCGTTTTTCATGTGTGACTGCAATTTTGTACATATTGCCTATGCCTCAACAACTATTTTTATCATTGTAACTAAGGAGGAAAATTCTCTAAGGTCGTTGAGTCGAAAAGTCATGTTTTCGGAGACATCTTTGTGTATGGATAGATATATCCCGATCTTCAGAAAACATAGGTCTCCAATATATTGAAGGTACGTTTTTGTCAAAGATATTACTAGTGTTGTGATAAAATGTGTCAGTTAGTTTGTTGGGAGCGTTTACGGTAAAAAAAGCCCCCCAATTAATGCTTCGTAGGCGACTTTTGAGGTTTTTCAATCAAGCTTGAGAGAGTCTCAACGAAGCGTGGTAGTTTTGCTTTTACTGGTTGTAGCGTTTACATGAAGACTGCAGATGACAGTATCATGGTCGCTACCTGAAAACTTTAACCCAATAAACGCATTGTTGGGGTAAGGTTAGTGGTAAAGACCAAATTCAAGATATTTTGATATTTGATAGGACTGCAGGTATATTGAGATCACTGTCCAAACTGTAAGAACTCAATACATGCTTCAAAACGCTTTGGCTGGAAACCGAGAAATTTTGGGCATGTTGAATCTCTTACAAATAAACGTTCCTGTAAATTGCAGGAATGAGTCTGCAGTGAATACCACTGATAACACTGCCATTTCCCCTGTTAATGTGTTAGGTTGTTAGTATACACAGCCGAACAGTGAGGAAGCTCAATTTGATGGTTTCAGAATAATCTACACTGAATCCTGCAGTGTGTTAAATTCTAGTATATCACAAAAGAGTGAGTTTAACCTGGAATGAGCAAATATAGGGCAGCCCCCGCCTTGTCCTTGTAACCTGTCACTTCAGTATCGGAAATGTTTATCAAGAGATATACTTAGATCGAAAGTATTATTGGTATTTCATGCTCCAGAAGACATTATAAGTGATGGTTGACGATGGGAAGAAAACAAATCTAGATCTGTATTTTCATTGCAGACAGAGTGTTGATAAGACATATTTAATAAATGTTTAACTACTTTAAAGTGTGTGGTATAATCTCGGTTAAACGAGTTATTGTTACCCTCAAGGGGTGTGTAATGGGTTTGTATTGAAGAATTAAATGTCCTTTAGTGGCTCGTTATTTTGACAAAAGTGTCAGAGAGGGATAAATCAAATTAGCTGATGAAGCTGCTCGAGGGGTTTAACCAAGGGGGAGGGAGGATAATACTGTGTGGTTAAAGTCTTACAGGAGAAGCGGGTTCGTATTTCGCATGTGCTTTGAAATGACTTTTGATCGATGCCTCACTAGAGGGGCCACTTGAGGCTGTATTTCAAAAAATCTTGTATAGGCTGGTTATGCAGTGTACAGTCGTTTATATAGTAGTTTTGATAGTAAAGCTCTTAGTTTGGGTTAAAGCTATTCGCATTCGTGTTAGCTTGAGGAGGATCTGTTGTACATAATTGGTAAGTGTTATCATTATTGTAGCGGTAAATAAATCCCCAAAAATAAATAGCTCTATAAGTCCTCGACATTTAATGCTGAACAGATTAGTTTCAATATGTAAATCTAGCTAGAGGCTCTCGGTCACACATTCGCACCAGATTACGAGTGGGCACGTCGTGCTATTCATCACTTTCAACTACAACTAGCTTGGACCAAACGTTCCTTCAACATATCGATAGCTACCCATATATATCTTCAAACTCTTTCGTTCCCGACTTTTGATTTGCCCGGGTTGGCATACTTCGATTATAACAGTGTTACTAGTTAAGGTGTCGTCGAACTTCGAATACTTGTGGCATCTTTGCAATTTTTACATTTTTGAGCGATTTATATTTGGTGGATTGGTACTGTAGAATGTGAAAAAATTCCGCACTGAAAGTAAATGGGATTATGGTCCCGGGGATTAGAGATTGTATGTGGGACACACATAGAGAAGGAAGTCCCCAATGGATATATTTACTGATAAATTGCCTTCCGGATCTACCTCTCGGTAGTAGAACATAACCGATATACAACATGATAAAATAATCTTAATGTGATACAACCTACGAATGAACTAGCCGAGAAAACATCTAGACCGGGTGAAAAGGTTTTACCACTTCCAAAGCTCGTGGTAATATTCAGTCGGTTTAAGTTTCTAACGTTCGACGTTTCAGTGTACTGTTTCCACCAACTGTTATCATCGCCTTCCCTAATTGAGTAAGTGGAACCAATCACAAGGCATTTAAAGACAATTGTTGCCCAATGATGTCGTATTCAGACCATAATTACGCACTTTGCATTCACGCTCCCCATAGTATAACACATTATATGGCTATTTGGGTGGTCCACCCAGTATCCCACATTATGAGGACATTCCATGTACCTGTGTCAGTTGCTGCTCTGGTTGTTGGGAGGAGCATTGGCCTCGTGATTCCTGAAGAGTCTAGTATTTTACTACGAGGCGTCACAACTCCTAGGACAAAGTTAAAGTCATTCAAGTAACCTTTTCTGATTCACATTTTTAACAAGGTTGTTTTCAACGGGATAGTGTTGTTAACCCCACCTTTAACCCTTGTCCTTTATCTGTGGTCAGGAACGTCAATAACTCTGGCAGGGCCCCAGACAGAGGAAACTACGAGAGGAGGAAATATGGAACAGCTACATACTACAACGAAGAACCTAGCAGGTAAATCAGGACCATCAGTGAAGAACAAAGAAGGCAAGTAAATCACTGAGATTCAAAAACAGTGAGACTTATAGGTAGAGTGATTTGAAGAATCCTTGAATTGATCAGCCTCCTCAAACCCACAGCACATCGAAGCAGCACACACAGATCAGAAAAGGTGTTGAAGGGGATGTGGTTGAGTAGCATGATCGGTTGAGTAGACTCCAAACATTGAGATTAGCGGTCCGGGCTTCAAAGGGATCAGCTATGTATCAGCTCTGTCACGACACTTTGGGACAATTTTGAACAATAAGTCAAATGGAACTCATCACTATACGCCAACTTACTTGATTATGAGAAGACATTTGATAGGGTGGTAAAGAACAGGTCATCTTCCAGCTGAAGAGGAAGTTAGGAAAAGACGCTTTAGGTGGATGGGACAATCGTTGAGGAAGTCATCAAGGTGAATCCAAAAGCACACCTGAGCTTAGAATCCTCAAGGAAGGAGGAAAAATAGGAAGATTAAAAACATGCTGCGCCAGGAATCGGAAGCAGACATCAAAAGAATGAATAGTATTTGGCAATATTTGGAGAGGAGAGTCGGTTGGAGAAGTGTGATCGCAGCGTATGCTCCATGAGGAGGAACAGGCTTAAGTAATGTCATACCACAGCTACTGTTCCTTTCTTACGCTTATTTAGATAAGCACGCCCATTTAACTTCAGAAAAAACTAATATTCAAATACTCAGTCAATAGATAACGACACTTTGGCCGAGTGAATGAAAGTAAATGAATGTCTGGGACTATTTGTCACAACAAGATATGAGAAATATCAAACTAACCGTCTTGAACCAGCTCAAGGTGGGTCACATTAAAAGAGCTTATTCAAGATATAACTATGTGATTGGAATATTCACAATACAAACCGAAGTGTCTGTTTCTGAGTAAAACGGAGAGTTAGCAAACAGCACTCACAATAAAACAATAAATTAAATAAAAAACTATGACAACTGTTATCAAATGAATGTGAATTGTAAGCTTTTTTTGGGATAACAACCACAAATGAGTTCACTAGATTAACGAAGGTCTCTCTGCACATGAAGGCACCAACGGCGTGATGAGAAGGACCAAATCCGATAGCAATATTCAATAATAATCAGAGCCAAAACTCCAACGTAGTGTGGAATGGCATGAAAAGAATGTTGTAACACTATTATATCCTCGACCTTAGGCCGATAAGGTAGAAAAGGCGACAGATATAGCATTTATTTCACTAACAGCGGCAACGTGTGAATAAGTAAAGCGAAAAGTTTGTTTCCGATTCTACAACACACAGAGAAACCATAGATACTGAATATAAATGTGATTACATGTAAAGTATCGCAAATAAAAAATGTCGTCTTTAGTTTGTCATTAAGAAAATCATTGAATATGCACGTCACTATTAGCTAGTCATTTTAAACTTATCGGAATTGGCTAAATAATCCACTTATCTAGTAGTATTTCTAAGGGCTGATTGGAGGATAAATTGAAATAGTAATAATAAATGACCAAACACTTGAGACGATTGAGAAATGCTTTTCCAGCAGGCCAGAACCATCAAATCTAAATCAGTTGCAATAGTGCTCAAAAATCAAAGGATGAGAGGTACAAACTAAAGGGTGCAACTGTTAGAGTTTCAAAGTAGCACTCAGTCTTCAGTCTCAATGAAACATACAGTAGATTTATTGCAGTAAAACAAAATGTGGATTCGTAATACAGTTTTCTTCTCGCGTCAGTGCTGTATTGCTCAGCAAAAGCACCAGATGGAGATTGAGTCAAGTGATTCGGATCGTAATAGCATTGGACATTGAGAGAGTTAGCTAACCACTTTTGGTTTTTGCGGCACATCCACGAGGTAGATTTTGGTATTAAATAATCAAAGGCCTGTGATCATTAGTTTGATGTAACAAAATTTCATCAATCAGTTGCTCGTAGTGAATTACTTTTGAAAACGTATTGCTCCATATACTTTTGTCCTTACGTTGTCTCATTTTGAACGCTCATAGACTTTAATACCGAATTCCGTTAGGATTTTATAGCCCAAAGAGCGAATCACCATAACACAATGATCAGGCATAGTAAATTGTCAAAATGACCATCTTCAATGTAGATGTGTTTTATTGCCATAAAACAGAAGAAAAGCTGAGACTGGTCTAACCATGAGGTTAAATCAGTTCATAAAATCACTGGCTGCTCAAACGCACAAGAAGGGTTGTGCTCCCTGGATAGAGCCCGTAATGACAGGAACAAAACTGAATCTTGATCATCAGTTCTTGGAACCTGTTACCCTCAGCAGTGGTGTCCGCACCTTCAATTGACTTATTCAAGAGAAGACTAGACACTCACGGAAGCATACTAGGAAAGGAATAACACAGACTGTAGGCCTTCTGTTCTTACCACACAAATCTGAATATGGCATATACATATTCACTTTGTCTTCTAATTCTGAAACACTACCAAAACCTCTATTTTTTCAAAGTGCTGATAAGTAAAATAAGAACGATTCCAATAATATTTTATCAGGTTTCACTAGTACAAGCTAGAATTAGTCAAAAAGTAGCTTGAAAAACACCTTTTTACATAGTTTGAAAGTTGAATTCACGATTCAATTTAAGCTAGACCACCACTAAAAGCGTGGAAGCTCTGGAGAGCTAGACTAACCACGAAGGCGCCAAAGATCGCCCAGATTAGCATAATCCTCTCTGGCTTTCACTATACGTGGATTGATCTCATCACTCACGCTGCCACCAGCACTTACGCAAATATCCGTATACACGAACTTCTCAACTACTCCTATTTGCTCACTACCCAGGGTTAGTGCAGGATCAGGGTCCTGAGAGTCTTGTAGAAGTACTCCGCACTCTGAAGGTACAAAGCTCATACCCTACCTACGGACACTAATTGCCAACTGATTAAGTGCGGATTGCATCGCTTGGGTATCATCGCACAGTGAGACAATATCATCCGTATGCTAAAGATCGAGAAGTCTTTCTACAGGCAGCAGATCAGTTTCGCCATTACTTATATCCATCAGATCTGTTTCCAGAATGTCATTGATAGCAAAGTTGAGGAGGAACGGTGGGATTGCGCAACCCTGTCTAACTCCACTGCTTGAATGAAACAATGTAGAGAGACCAGTTGAACTGCTTCTCAAAAAACTGCCTACCGTCCAAGACGTCGGTATTTATTTATTTTATTTATTTAAAAACATAAACATTGGTACTCGGAAGCGCCAAATAGATATGCGCCACATAAATCATTCGACTCGTGTGAGGTCTGAGATACTGCTCGGGTGCCCAGATCGAAGCAAGTGGTTTTCTTAGGGCATCACACTCGGAGTCTTTGACCTAAAGGTCAGGAAATGCGGTCCCATGGTAGCTGGTGACCAACGATTGGTTCATACGCCATTTGTTCCCTCAGGATACTGGGGCCCATGTGCACCATTAGTTTGGAATCAGGGTTTTCCAACTCCCCTAAGTGGACTCTCCGTCTCCACCGGTCTGGTTAAAGCACCGGACACTCGCTTTTCGTCCTCTCAATTTCGCAACACAACAGTAATGCCACTGTGAGAAGACAGTGATTAGGACTTCCCTGACAGAGCCTATATACGTGTGGCCGTGTGAGAGCATTTCGAGAGGGCGGGCCCTCCCCACTCTCGGTCGTACTTTGGCATTTGGGGGCATCTAAGCATGTGTTCCAGAATAGGCGACAGTCTTTTATCGAGCCCCTCCATCAGTGGCTGATAGTGATGTGATCTATTTGGGTCCAACACTGGAACGAATTCGGTGGTCACCATATAAAAGCATGTTTTTCCTTGTGCTTGAAGTTAGTATATGCAAGGAATAGGCGGTTATCTAAGCATAGCTGCAACAGTCGGTCACCATTATCTGTTCTTTGAGCCATGACACCATAAGATCTACCCAGGTGTCTTTCCCTTCCGCTTAGTTTACTTACTTGAGCGATAAAGTCGTCAGCGCCTAGCTTATCGGAGAAGGTCGGAAAGCTTTCTGTGAAACTCATCTTTTACATCATCTGAGCTGCAGTCAGTGGAAGAGTAGGCAGAGACGACGAAGAGGCAACGACGAGTGTCCCTATCTTTCCGAGTCCTTACTGTTCCGTTTAGTCGGACAGCGCGCAAACGACTGTCTACTGGGATCCAGTGTAGAAGAGCTAGTTCTACCCTGAGACTCAATGCTATGCCTACGCCAGCGGGGTCGCGGGAAGCAGCATCCGGGCTTCCAGATACACGAAGTGTGAATCGAGTTGGTTGTTTATTATGGCATGGTGAGGTCAAATGAATGACGCTACTGAGATCCTGTATGCGCGTTTCGGAGACGCAGCACACATCGATAGTGCGAGATTCTAAAGTCCTAGCTAAGGAAGTCTGTGTTCGGACGTTAAAAGCTCCTACATGTATTTTAGAGCGTTTTTTCAGGGAACCGGGAATAACGTTCTGTGTATTCGAGTCGTTTGCCCTAGCGTTGCGAGGTGATAAAATGACGTGAGAAGGGTTAGTCTTGGAGATAAGAGAGTTATTAGGAGGTGTAGGAAGGATTTGAATGTGGCCAATATGACCTCATGTGTAGTTATGGGTATGAGGGCTGATATAGCTTCCCGGCTGACCACACCTGAAAAGGAAGTTAGATTATTGTTCGTCTCAACGACCTGGGAGCGTGACCGCAGGGCCCAAGGGACAATTACTTGAGGCCGGTCGCGCACGGTGATCATCCGTTGCAACTGTGCTCAGACAATCATTTATTTTTAGCCAGTACTAATTTTAAACATAAGGAGAGACATCATCTAACATGACGACCACCTGCACCAAACATACGATGGACATTGTGAAGCCTCTTTACTCAAAAACTACCAATTGAGTCAGGGCTTATGGAGAACTGTCATCTGATTTTGCAACCTCAAGTTTTGCCCGGCAAGGCTGTCCACTATATACATTTTTGTTCAATTTCATCATAGACCTACTGCTGGAAATAACCATATCGTCGATTGAATTTTCAGGAATTGATCTTCCAGGAGGTCCACTTATTGACTTGGAAAACACAGACGACATAGTCCTGTTTGGTGAAGACGCTGATAAAATGCAGTCTTTTCGTAGCACTGAGTAACAATGCAAGGATGTTTAAAATGCGTTTCTACCACCCCCCTCTCTAAATGCAAATCGTTGCTTCAGGACTGACCTACGTCAACACCTGAACTTAGGATGGGGAGTGAAGTAGTCGAACACGTCGACAACTTCACTTATCTAAGAGGTCTAATCAGTTTCAATCGGTTGGTGTCTGACGAAATCTCTCCACGGATTTAAAAGCCTCGTTTAGCTTTTGTCGACTTACGTCACCTATGGCGAAGGCGAGATATCCATCTACCGATTAAGCAACACATATACTGAGCAGCAGTTCGTTCAATTCTACTTTACGGCTGCGAAACGTGGCTATTAAGAGTAGAAGATACTCGTAAATTACTAGTATTCAATCACAGATGTCTTAGAAATATTTGCCGCATCTGCTGGGATCACTGGGTAAGTAATGGTGTGCTTAGACACAGGGTATTAGAGAATAATGCTAAATCAGTTGATAAGGTTGTGAATCTACATTGACTGTGATGATTGGATCACGTGCCACGCATGCCCAACCACCGACTACCACGGTGCACAATGCTGACTTGTGTCGGAAACGGTTTGGAGAAAGTTAGGGGTGGCCAAACCACAACGTGGCATCAGTCCTTGAAGTCACTAACTTTTGGTCTGAGCTATGTTGGTAGGTGCAGGCTAATTGGTTGGGGTCTGTGCGACTATCTTAACCAATGATTGGAGACTCTAGGTGACATGGCTCAGAATCGATCACAATAGCGTATACACTCTTTGTCTTCCCTTAAACCGTGAGATTAAAATTGCTTCATATCTGTCTTTCTTCATGCACTATATCCTTATATACAACCTTTCTTTTACATATTACCACAATTAAAATAACTACTATGAATTTGGTGTTCATCATGTTGTGCTAACGAGGTATGGCAACTTGGACCGATGTATATATGTGCCTGGTCCTACGTTGTAGCTCACTGACTGAACTCCCCTCGGTGGATCCTCCATATCCACCAATCCGGATAAAGCCATGAACATTCGCTTTTCGTTTTCTCAATTTCGTAGACAACACCCCCGCTGCTAGAAGACAGTGAGTAGGACTTCTCCTGCAGTAGTTGTACACACGTGGCCGTGTGGGAGCATTTCGAGATGTAGAGATGCCTTTCTTCACCCTCAGCCGTACTAGGGCATTAGGGGACAATATCATAAGCTTTCCATGTGAAATAATCTAATCCCAATAACAAATAATCTTTAACGTAGAAGGGTTAATAAATATTGGAATACTGTACTAAAAGCATGAATAATTATCCAACTTTGGTCGGTTCGTGCTCTCAATAAGATTGATTTGTTATTAAGGTACAGGAGTTCAGTCCTACTTTAATCCATGTCGTAGCTCCTTGTCTTCTATAATCCCTTTAGAATAACCCCAGTAGTCTAAGTAGTTAAATTCCAGCCATCAGAATCCAAAATATTTCTGAATACTTTATTCAGTCAAAGGCAACGTGTAGCCTGATACCAGTATATCAGTACAATCCGGCATACCGCATCGCACTGAGAAAAAACTGACGAGATTCAAAAGAAAGTGGTAGAAATTAGAATAACGACATTGGAAAACTAAGAAGTAGTTGAGCTTAAAGGAAGATAAAAGGTAAACATAACTGAATCGTTGCTACTGGTTTTGGTACCGGTCTACTAAAGGTATTCAAAAATAAATTATGATTAACGTGCAAATCCTAATTTTAAACATGTTGATGCTTCATACTGGAACCAAGTGACTATGTAAAATAATTTGAAGCAGTGATCTACTAATCCCTTTGTCAGCTAACTTTGTGCATCTTATCAGACGGTGGCTAAACGTGTAGTTCTTGTCTTCATAGCCTTGGCGAATAACCGATTTATCGCCTCTACTTAGTACCTTATATTAACCCCATGGTTATTCTCTTGAAGGTTCCACCATTCGCGAGTAATACTTCAAAATTTTCTACAATAAAATACAGAAATTCACACATTTCCCATTTTAACCGCCGTTATTTTAGTTATAGACTACAAAACGAGTTGTTGCACACTAAACTTACGGCCGGTCGACAGTTTTACCTGCCCCACAGGTTACAAAAGTCTACAAAATTTGAACGAAGTTTCTGTGTCCTTTCTGACATTTAGCCTGCCACTAGCTTACCAGGGCTGATTATACTTTCATGACATACGTAGGGTAACACCCTTAACTTTTTGATCCCTTTTGCGAAATCAGTATAAAGTCACTTTACTAGATTTACTTTTTTCATTTGGACGGATTTCGAACATTGTTATTTAGTCAGTTTTGGGTTTAAATGCAGTTTTTCAGCTTCAGCAAACAATACTGTCATTCTTCGATAGTTTGAAAGCAGACTATAAGAGTAAGAAGGAGAATCTTTATGTTAACTATCAACTGAAAATATAGATAATGGTAAGACCACGACGAACAATAGCCGACAAAACCAACTCAAATGTCAATTTACCATATGATCTGATCCAACCAAAAGTGTTTGAATACAGAACCTCCAACAGGTTGATATAATCTTTGATCCAAAGGTGAACCGAGCCAATTATAGAGTTGAGGTCAAGGAGCAACGACGGTTTTTCTTGACTACGTTCATCAAGGGCTAATAGCACTGTGGCTTATATCTCCCTTAATCTAGGTGCTAGAAGTCCCCGGGTCAAATGACTCTTTGTACCTGAGGTCAGTACTTATTAAAAATTAACGGTTTCCTGGGCATAGCTTTAGAATATAATCATTGTGTTAGGTTTGAATGGTAAAAGCTCCACCCTAGTTCTTGTGCTTTCGTTAGCTTAAATAACTGTGCGTTAAATTCGTTTACAATAACTTAGTATCGACCCCTAGCACTTTGTAGGATTTCGGATAGTATTTTAATAAGACTCATTTTATTTTGTGTTGGTTAGCCTGCGAACTAGTGACAATAGGTGTAACTCAACATTATACATGATACTGGACTGGATTATTGGGTTTTGGTTTTATTTTGTTCGAATTTTACTCACTAACTTATTACCTAGTCAAATTATTTATACTATTTTTCTACTTTCTATGTATGTAGTTTGAAGAATGTATGCAGATATATTCAGTTCTTCCGATAGTGATCGGGAAGAGGAGCCAGTTAGACGTATCGAATCACGCCCTTTACATTTGTCTAGTGATGAAGAAGATATTAAACGTATTGTCAAAAGTGGTCGGAATAAACGGTATGTCAATATATTAGTTGTTTTTAATGTGAACCAATTCACAGATGTGAAGAAATGCAAAGTATAATAAAGAACCTGAACAATCATAAAAAAATTAAGGATATGTCAAATATAATCATTGGTACATAAAAAATGATATATTTAAACGCTTTTTCATCTAAATGAATACAGATTTTCAAAACTTGGTAAAAGTGTACGAGAAATCTGTTCAAATGAATGATTTCGATGGAGTGCCACCGTTTTATGTTCGCTGTATAGCAGAGCTTGAAGATTTTGTTAACGATTCATGGGAAAAGAAAAAAGAAATGAACAAGGGTGCAGTTAAATCACTTGCCACGTTAAAACAACGTGTAAAGAAATATACACGACTATTTGAAGCAAATATTCGCGACTTTCGTGAAGTAGGCTTATTTATCATAAAACTCATGCTATATATGTTCAGAATTCAGAAAACTATGTAGATGAAGAACCTGGAATTTCTGGTATTTTCATCCTTTCTTGACGTAGTTTATTTATTTTTACGCTTCAGATATCGAAGCTGATGAACAGGAAGCAGCTCCTTCACCGATAAAGGCAAGTATATTTTCAGTTTCTTTTAAACTATCATTGTAAACCTATGATTCAGTGTTCTAAGCACTGAGGTCGGATTAGGTTAGTCAGAAAATGGATGTACAAGTTTATCTACTATGCTATCAATCCCAATTTTCTGTTTAGTGGATTAGCATATTCATCCACCTAAACCGAACTAGGTACATAATAATGTAGGAGTGGACTAAAAGAAAGCTAGGAACAGTTGAACCAGCCCATGGAGTCATTGTTTTACTAATTTATGTTTTCTTCTGGAATTGTATTTTTGATGCCTAGTCTTTTCTATTACCACTGATACTGTTACCATCTATACTACTCTAGAATTTGACCTGATGATTTCATCCCACCGTTCTAACGAGATCTGGCAACTTGAATCGATGTACATGCGTACCAGATTTAACGTTTCAATTGACTGAGTAAATGTTCAGCCTTGATTTAGATTGACTAAAGTTCAAGTACCTAAGTAATTGATTCTTAGTTTCACTTAATATTGGCTGGGGATAGTGTTGTCATATAATCGTGTATAAAGCCTCTCTATGGATTAAAACTTAGTCGTTTACACTCATTTATTGTTGCCTATTTTATTGTTTTATTTACTACTATCATTTTCCCTTTACTAGGTTTCTGGAACTTTACCTACTTCCACTGTCAAGAAATCAACACGAAAGTCGATTGCATCTGATTCAGAGGATGATGACGATGATATGGATGATAGTGACAGTGATGATTTTTCTGATGACGATGATAGTTCAAGTACTAGCAGTATTGATATCAATTTGGATCGTTGTAAAGATCCTTCGGTATACTTTTTAAAAAGTACTTCGGATGATAAAAAGGTACGATGGAGGTTTAAAGTAGATATTTTTAAGTACCCTTTTGATACATCTACCATTTTTATTGTATCGGAGTTTTGGTTTTTAATGTGGTTTGTAAGATTCATAAGTTACTTGAATTACGCGTAATGGTCTTGCTTATGCAAATTAATTTGATCTCACAGGATCATAGAAAGCCATGAGAGCGCACAATACATATATCAAGTGTTCATTTATTTGGCAACTAATATGCGTGCATTGTGATTGTCTGAAGTGTGAATCAAGCAAAATATACTTATGAACAAACTTGGTAATATTCTTTAGGTCACTACGTATTCTACCACATAATCAAGTAGGCCATTGATCATAAACACTGGCATGGCATTACGAACTCTAATAACTGTTAATTTAAGAACGTTTTTCTTCTGAAGAACATACTCTTTCCAATAGTACTGTTGTAGTGAATAACTCAATGTTACTTAATGTCATTATTAACTGAACCACCATATGTTTGATTAGTTACACCCGTGGTAAATGAAAACAACTTGTAGGTGTTTATTTAATTCCACATTTTTTAAATGAAATTAATTGTATCAGTCAATTCGGTAATAAAGTGACTGAAATCACGGAACTCTTTGTTTTAAACCTAATTTTTTATTTTAATTTGCGATTATCCTGTTGAATTGTATCACATCACTGATATTCTAAGAATTATTCTGCTTCTTTTTTTTTTAGGATAAAACGAAAATTAAGAAAATTGCAAAAGATCGATCAACTAAAAAACAATTAAGAGCTTCATCTGATATAGAGGATGGAACATGGACTACAATTGATTCTTACGGACGACCGGAAATTCAAGTTCAAGCCTTCGAAAAAGGACAAGAAATTAATTTTGACGTCGTAGTTAAGAAAATGACAGAAATTTTGGCAAGTCGTGGTAAAAAAGGTGCAAGTACCAGTGATCAAATTGTGTTACTTATGCAAGTTGAAGAAAAAATTAGTAAGTTTTTAGATAGGTTGTTTTTTCACCATGTATTTCTTCTCAAAGACAACAGGTAGTGAGTTTCGCACTGACATATAATAGTTAATATGGTTAGAACAGATATATTGTAGTTATTGTTACAATTTAGGATGCGCGTTTCGTTCTAGCCAATGATTGTCAGCTGGATATATTTAGATGTTCACACTGAAACCCGAACCCAGTACCTTCTAGTTTGCATATTATCTTATCCACTGAGCTACTGAGTTCAGATAGTCATTAAATAGCTTAACGGTTGTGATGTTTATATCATTATTGGTCAGGGTTGCTCAAAAATTCTCAGCCCGAAGTATCAACAACACTATGACTCTAACAATCATCAGTAGTGTTATAGTTGATTTATGTTTTCCATGTAGTCAGTCTATTGTATAAAATGTGTAAGTCTATTTTTTCTCCCGAAGAGGTATTTAAAGTGTTTTTTTCAAAGTTTTATAAAATATTATGCATAATACCACTGCATTGAAAACAATGGCTATGCATTCAAATATATTAGTAATTAGCAAGTCTGTAATAATGTTTTACAGTCTTTATATTGTAAAACCATGCTAATAAAGGTAAAAGAAAGCTTTAAAAAGATCTTTAAGTCCTTCTGTCCCTTAATTTTAGAGTTATTCGAAAATATCGCGATTGAAGGTCAGCAAGCGCATTGACATAGACAATGTACGAATACATACAGAAGAGGTCAATCGATCACCAGTATGAAATCATACTCTTACCAGAAACGACTCGAATTGTATATCGTTTCTAAATTAAAGTAGTGGTTGTGGTTCTTGGTATACCAAAATATAGTTCTCGCTTTCGGCTTAGCACTTACGAAATGATAGTAAAAAGGAAACTTGTAACTTCATTCTCATCTGATTTTCCTCTAGCATACAAACTCTCACAATATTTTACTTAATGTTTAGTTTACTTAAATTTAAAACTTAGATTGTCTTTGTCTTTTTTTCATGTTAAAACCACTTTTCTCCCTATTTCATTTCTTCTTTCTTTGCAGAGGAGTGTGATCTATCTCGTGGGTTACACGTTAAAGTTCTATTCGCTTTTATCAGCGTACTGTTCGATTATGACAAAAAGCATGATTGTATGAACTCCAACTTATTCGACCGGTATGGTTTCAATCTTTTTTTGTTAGAACAATAAGACAAAAACGCTGTTTGAATAGTTTTTGTGGATTTATAATACAACTGTAAATTAATTATTTAATACAAGCTAATTTATTCAGCCCTGTCATCCGCTCATTTTGTGAAAGTTCATGATTTGTCACCATCCAGCTGCTCACAGCAAAATAGGTGAATGATATAGGGTCAAATCCAAATTCGTTAGAAACCTTCTACTTCGACTGTTAAAAAGTATTGATACTAGAAATTTGTTACTAAAGATTATTTCGCCTGAAAATCTGTTGTGTAATACGGTAATACAATAACACTAGACTAGATAGTAAACTAGTTACTCGATCGATACACAATGCGGGAAACTACGACTTGATGCACTAGACAATTAGACTACAGTGAAGGATGCTCAGAAAATTGGTTATGAGTAGTATGCAGCGGAAAGGCGCGTGGAGGTCGCTACAGTTGATGGCCGAAGTGAAGAGTTCTAGGAGATCAAAAAGCACAACGTATGCAGAATAATTAGATCGGACGCAAAGGGAAAAAAGACAGTCTAAAACCAACTTAGATTACAGAATGCACAATAAGATGCAAATGGATAACTGAAAACTAGGTGTACATAATGCACCAACATTTTGTAATTCCACTAAATAATCGTACTTCTTGCTCATTGATTTGCTCTACAAGACTTCTATACCAGATTGTGTGATACACAAATACACAATTCCGATTAGCCACTGAAAACCAGATAACATCAGCTGAAATAACTATATATTAACACATTGTGAAATCCGAAGTAAGGTATAGCACCGTACAGTGAAATCCGTCTTTTGACAATAGTCTGTATACTTAGTTCTTGTCTGTCTGCCCACTAACTAATCACAGCTCATTTTCACCTGATGTATCAAAATCAACAAGCTAGATTATGGTGAATTTAACATAGTTTGTAACTTATGAATTTTCCTCTTGTAGGATTTTGAACAGAACTGATTAACTCAACTGTTAGCTTGCTGTTTTCCACAATAAGTTTAATATCTTTTAATTATTGACCAGCGATATTTTGAGAGATATTTATAAGGACTCCTTTCATCAATAGACTATCAATCAAATTCAAGTTATTCATGGGCCGATTATTGAATGTCGTCATGTTGTAAAGATAGATCTCTCTCCCCGTTTATAAATCTGTGATGGTTAAATAAGCAACGGTAATTTCAACAAACTAGTCGTCTTCATTTCTTGTGTGTTCATATACGCCCACTTTTCTTCCCAGCTCTCTTTATCTGATTTTTAGAACTCTTAATGCATTCGATCGTTTATTTGATCTGTTAAATGAAATAAATATTCAACTGATTGCATTGGATTCTAATGATGATGAATCATTTGAGGTATGTTTTGATTTATTTTGTTTAAATGTATTTGCAACATCTTGACTTTAAAGTCCTAGTAAGAAAGTCGTTTTTCTTTCTGAGATTTTCTTTATTTAATACACATAAATACTGATACAACCGTTCACCAGAACCTAGTATGCGCCAAACAAATAAGGATATGAAATTGTAAAGAAATAAGGTAAAAACAAGAAGGAATTACTACCGAAAATAAAAAATCAGGTAAAGTTAACAACAATCATTATATAATAAAAAATATTGTCCAGTTTTGTAAGGGGTGATCAATAAACAAATCCACTAATAATGGCAGAATTTTGTGCCCACTGCCACATTGACTCAGTTCGACCTTGTATGACTGCATTGTTTATTCACCGATCACAATCTTCCATGTTTGTCATAAACGATATTGATTTTTGTTGAATCGCTTTTTTTCTGTGCTGCAGTTATTGTTCTTAACGGATGAAGGTTATCAAACCATAAGGCTTACTTATTCTGACTTTGGCCAAGCTAAGACTCCATGTTCAACGACCTAGGTAATTACTTCTTACAGGTTTAAAATACAGCCAAGAAAGACTTTTCTCGTTCAGGTAAATTTATCTCACTTTTATGAGGAAAGTACAGAAAAATTACAACAGGATTACCATTGGCTTCCATTCTGAGCCTTGTCTTGTTAAATCTTAAGTCACTAAGTTTCACAATTTCGTGGACCCCAATCAAGGAGTCTTGATGGACTGATAGATAAAAGTTACATATAGAATTTTTTACGCCAATGCGTCATGTCATAAACTGACCGGTCTCTTTTGAATTGTGTTTTAGAAACATTGACTGAATCAGTTAAAATTATACCGACAATTTTTTTTATTCGATGTAGCTCTGCTTTAGAGATTCTCTTACTGAATTTTAGGATGAGTAAGTTTATGAGAAATTAGAATACAGTATTGCTAAGTGTATTACTCAAGGTAAATGAGGGAATTTGACTTCATAGTCGTTAGGTCATTTTAAATAAAAAAATTGTTACGAGATCATTTATTGGATACAGATTCATATATTTGGCTTTGAGCTACGTTCTAAATGTAGGGCTAGCGATACTTCCTGGTTGTTCTAATCGAGGTAGATGGAGCAGTGTTCGAAATGGTGACTTATTGGCTGAAAATCCAACGTCCTTACCTCAGTGGACCACCATTGTACACTGACACTAGCTAAGAAATCATCGTGTAGTGCGTCATTTCATGTCATCTGTGTGTGGGCTGTGATACTGCCCGGGTGCCCAAACCGAAGCAGGTGGTTTTCTTAGGGGGCCACACCCCGAGCCTTTGACCTAAAGGTCTGATCCACAAGGCAGTGGAGCATCGTGAGGAGATGCAGTCTCATGGTAGCCGGTGACCAATGATTGATTCGTACGCCATTTGTTCCTTCAGGATACTGGAGCCCATGTGCACCATTGGTTTGGAATCAGGGTTTTCTAACTTCCCTAGGTGGACCCTCCGTGTCCACCAAGAAATCATCGAGGAGGTCAGTGCATGACATGGTGTCGTGGCATGAAAGAAAGCTGAAAAGGGCTAGCTTCTGTTGGTCCTTCACGACTCCCTGGCTGGGGTCCGAGAGATGGTGCAACACAGTGGCTACAGACGTTATCAGATATGGCTCAGAATAGAAGCCAGTGGCGAACCTGCTGTAACCTTCTTTTACTTTCTACATAAAGAGTGGTTCTAACTTTCTTAAC
Source organism: Schistosoma mansoni (assembly GCF_000237925.1). Lineage (NCBI taxonomy): Eukaryota > Metazoa > Platyhelminthes > Trematoda > Strigeidida > Schistosomatidae > Schistosoma > Schistosoma mansoni. The sequence goes on along the minus strand of NW_017386033.1, from coordinate 726,504 downwards.
TGAAAGAGTCTTCTGGTTGTACATTTCAGTCCGCCTTATCTTTTCATCCCTTCTCTTCCTACTTTCATTATTTTGTGTGGCGCATATGTATCTGGTGCCCTTTTGTACCAATATATATGTGTTTAAATAAATAAAATAAATAAATAAATCATCGAAAACGGAGAAGTACTATACTTCTTCGTCATACTTTGAGACTTTCCAATAACAAACACTTTGTCATACCCGGGCCTAAATATAGGACCTTTAAGATCTACAGCATCTCTGATTTAGCTCACTATTTAAAAGTCTGATCCACATTTTTAAGCTACAGTTACTTTTCTGTACACTGCCATCATCATCCATTGATACTAATGAATATCTATCCGAGTCCCTACAATGTCGATTCTACACAAGCTACAGCTGAAATTGGTTATTAGAAAAATATAAATCATATAATTTTAATTAAAATCGAAATCCGTATACTGCTTAAAACTATGAATGTTATGATTTCCGAATTTGTGACTCAGACTAAGATAAAGTTTTTAGTCGTACCGAATGAAATATTCATTCTGTGACGAAAACTCTGAGATGATTTGATTACATGTATTCGATTGTCGTTATTTTTCTTAATCCCCAAAAAATAATAGCATGAACCGTACCGTATCAAAGCATCTATTCTGACTGTGGTGGGTCTTTTAGATGTTGAATGTTTCAAAGTTCTGCAAAATGCCAACGGCCATGAGTCGGAATATGTTGACAGGTAATTCAATTTTCTTTCGTTTCAACAGTTCTCAGAAAAGTGATAAATTCAAGTTAATTAATAATTACCTTAGGAAATGTTTATTGTACTGTATTCGTCTACACCAGTCACAGCTTTTTCAATTAATTCGATGATGTCAAGTGATTGTTTTTTCAATGTATTTCTTATTTTCAATTACTTCGATATTCTCGCTGTCGATCCGATTTTCAAACCTATGGGACAGACTATATAGTTTAGTACATGAATGTGTTTGTATATTTTTTCAGACCATTTCTTGGTGTCCCTTTATATAAAATGTTAACATAAACTGATGACCAGTTGTCGCGAACGTGACTGGACAATATCATTTTTGTAGGTCGCTCACTCCCTGATTAAATAAAATCTTCGCCATCACATTAAGCACCGGCTAGGACGATGGAGATTTCCTCTCCTTATACCGATTAATATCCATTTAAAATTAACATATACAAATTGGATGAAGAAATATGTTAGCGGGACATAGATTGGAGTAAAGCATGCTCCGTACACGATTGTGTTAGTGCACGCTGATTGGCCATTTCTTATCCAATCACCGCTAGTCAATTCTTTAAGAAGACTCTAGGATCTTCCCATGTAAAAATTATAAATATACCAACGTATCTCTTATAGTGCTTTTTACTTCCATTTACCCTTCTTATTCGGAATATAATTTCTTCCTGTTCAACCGTGTTCTGATTTGGGGACTTGTCGAGTGAATTAATGTCCAAGAATGCTAAGCAATAGGAATGGTTGGGTCGTAATAAGAAGAAACTATAACAAAATAGAATTTAATTAAATTTCTGAATGGTAGTTTTGAAATTCTGAAATAGTCTAGGGGCAGTGTTTCACAATATTTTATTATATTATTCTATTGACAACGGATTATTTTAAAAATGTTCAATTTTAAGCATCATACATATTCTTATTATCTATATTTAAGCTATGAATTATCATATTAAGTTTAAAAAGTTCTTGAAACCAGAATTATTTAGCGGTTCAGCGTTAGCTTCGACAAATTCTTATTATGAATTATACCAGTTGAAGTCAAGACAGTCATGTAGGAAATAGAATATAACACATATCCTCATGAAATGTTAGCACAACAAGATATAATCATCATGAGTAATCCCAAAGTAATAGAAGTAGTAACGATATCAGTGGTAGTGGAAAAGATTATAAAAATAGATTTAAGGAGATAGTTCTTAAGGGGCAGATAAAGAGTGAATAGGCCTGTATCACTGCAAACGATTCCGAACCATGTTATTCAAGGTCTCCAACCGTTGGCTACTATAATCACGTGGACCACGACAAGGTATTCTAGATCCGTATACACATGGCTCAACCCAACGCTCAATGTCTTTATGAATTGATTCCATGTCGTGATTCCCCCTAGCTTTCTTCGAGCTTAATTTTAAAGTGGAAATACAAAAAATTGTTGACTTGACAAATATCAGAGAATAAACTTGTGTCAAAAAACTTGAAACGCGAATTTTAATGACCATTGTAACATAATGAATTGAACCTACAGCTTCACTGTCACAACAATGTGGTAAAATAATACGATTTGCCTGCTATTAGTACTCCAAACTATATTTATCCAATTTAGTGTTCAAGTATTTATGATATAATTTTATTCCTTACTCTTGAAATTTTTGGAATTGGTAATTAAGTATTTTCTTTCTCCTCTCTTTGTATTTTAAATTGTATAGACTTCGAGATGAACGAAGAGTCTGTAATATTATTGATCGTTTATGTGTCTATTTGGAAAAGAAAGAATATCCTCCAGATGCACTCTGTGCTGCCTATCTTCATAAACTGGAACACATGTACTATAAGGTAAGGATAAGTATTTTTTCACTACTACAGGTTAAATTTGAACTTTTGTAGATTCAAACTGCCTTCTGTTACTTTGTTTAATACACTTACACATTCATTGGGCGATTGCTGTTAACTAACATGATCTGTAGTGTAGATTAGCAACTCTTGTATAAAGCTCTCATCTAGTCTATGTTTATCTTCGTGTTAGATTCATGGTATTAAATTGCGTGTTATAACTATACTACTTATCAGTAACTAAAATTTGTTCACTTTGTGTTTTATTGGCTAAACAAACTGTTGACAAACTAACCGTTTTCTTATTGGCTGATTACATATTCGGCCATGTTAAATCTGTAGTTTTTATGTTGATACGCGTTGTGACTTGACTGCTGTTGCTTTTGTGTTTACTATCTGCAATGTGACTTCAACATAAACGGATTATTTTTTGTTTTTGTCTGGATTGAATATTCCTCCTTTTTCCCTTATACTATTTAAACTTGTATTAATTTAATCCGGTTATTCATTTATTCACTCTGACGAAGTGGGTTACATTAAGTCGCGAGTTTTCAGAAATTCAAATTCCTACTCAACGTGATATCACAAGTATATCGTTATTTTACCATTAATCAATGCTTAATTCATTTGAAATTATCCTATCTCAAACCTTGATATTGATACCTACAGACCAATTATTTGTTGTAGAGTCACTTACTATTCATATATTTTCATCTATAAATATTACGAGAGTCGCTAATAGTTTTCTAACTTAATCCTCTCTCGAGTCCGTTGTTTCGGTAAATCTAGAAACTGGTATAAGGCACTGTATGTTGAATAAAGTCAGAGGGACTCCCTTGACCTCTGGAATATATATATATATATATATGTATATATATATATATATATAATCCACCGGACATTGAAGCAGGACCTGCAGACCTTCCTATAGATGTCACTGCACCAACGATCGAAGAAATCAAGATGGCCATCAGACAAATCAAGAATGGCAAAGCAGCAGGACCTGACAACATATTAGCTGAAGCACTGAACTCATACATAGTAGTAACTGCAAACATGCTCCACATTCTATTCAAGAAGATTTGGGAGGAAGAACAAGTACCGACGGGCTAGGTAGAACGATATCTCATCAAGGTACCGAACAAAGGCGATCTGAACAATTGTGAGAACCACAGAGGCATCACACTACTTTCAGTCCCAAGAAAAGTTTTCAACAATGTTGCTGAACCGGAAGAAAGACTCAGTAGACTCCCAAATTCGAGATCAAAAAACCGGATTCCTTGACTATGAGAAGGCGTTTGACTGTGGATAGGAGAACAACATGGAAAATTATTCGACACTATGGAGTGAGTAGCTGAGAAGATCGTCAAAATCATCTGGAATTTGTACGACGAACTACAGTGCAAAGTGGTGCATGTAGGACAGGTGACAGATGCATTCATAGTGAGGACCGGAGTCAGACAAGGCTGCTTACTCTCTCGCTTCCTCTTTCTTCTGGTGGTTGACCGGATTATAAAGACCTTCATATCTGACGGGAGGCACGGAATAAATTGGACAATTTGGATGCGATTGGACGATTCGGACTTCGCAGATGGTCTAGTCCTTCTATCCCATACACACGAACAAATGCAGATGAAGACAACCAATGTGTCAAAAGCCTCTGCATCAGTAGGCCTCAACACAAACAAAGGAAAAAGCAAGATCCTCAAATACAACACGGAAAACTCCAAAGCAATCACACTTGGTGGGGAAACTGGAAGATCTAGGATATTTCATGTACTTGGGAAGCATCATCGATGTACTTGGAGAATCTGATACAGACGTAAAGGCGAGGATTGGCAAAGCAAGGGCCGAATTCCTGCAATCAAAGAACATATGGAATTCAAAACATCTGTCAAACAATATCAAAGTCAGAATCTTCAATGCGAACATTAAGAAAGTTCTACTGTACGGAGCTGAAACGTGAAGAACTACATCCATCATCAAGAAGGCACAAGTATTTATAGACAGTTGTCTATACAAAATACTCAATATTCGTTGGCTGGATATAATCAGCAACAGCCTACTGTGTGAGAAAAAAACCCAGCCTCCAGCTGAAGAGGAAATTAAGAAAAGATGTTGGAAGTGGATAGGACATACATTAAGGAAATCACCGAACTGCATCATGAGGCAAGCGTTAACTTGGAATCCTAAAGGGAATCGGAAAAGAGGGAGGCCAAAGAACACATTACGTCGGGCATTAGAAGCAGGTATGAAAAGGATGAATAACAACTGTAAAAAACTGAAGAGGATCGCCCAGAACAGGTTTGGATGGAGGGTACTGGTGGGCGGTCTATGCTACTCGACAAGGGTTAACAGGCGTAAGTGATATATATATATATATATATATATATATATATATATATAGACCACATTTTGTAATTATTAGCCTTTGTTAAAAGACATCTCATTCAAGATGATAAACTCAATAAGAACAAGAACGTCTCATCATAGGAAAACATGAAAATGACTAGTTCAGTGTGACCGGACAGCGAACAAGTTTATTAACCATTGGTAGAACATTTAGTTGACAATTCGCCAATGAAGTACAGGGAAGAAACAGGACTATAGGAGCTGGTCTCTCATATAGTTATAGTAGGCTAATTTCACACTTTGTTTGTAATGTATTTAGTTTCCTGTTCCGTATATTTTTTCTGCCTCGGTAGTTAATATTGCATGCTGTTTTGCTGTTATTATTGTTACAGTTTGATTTTGAATGGGGTCGTAAAGTGGAAGCTTCCAGTATGGAAGAAGTTGGACTTCATCCTAACACTTTAGTTATTCAAAAACTTTGCGAATATATTTATTTAAATGATCGAACAGATAGACTACGTACCAGAGCTATTCTCTGTCATATTTATCATTTAGCTCTTTATAATCAATGGTTCAAAGCTCGTGACTTGATGCTTATGTCTGATTTGCAAATGTCAATTGAACATGCTGACCAGTCAACTATGGTAAGTTCTTTTTAAAATGCTTCACATTTACATTTACTATGGGTTTTGTATTGTCAGTGGAACATGTAATTTAGTTGATAAAATTGTTTAAGAATTTCAGTCACCATTCCTGCTTAAGATACTCTGTAATTGAATCAGGCGTTAGTACAGATGTTATGTTGAGTATCTTTCATCTCAAGTGTACAGCCTATGTCACGACTATCTAATGAACTCTGTTGTTCCATATAACTACTATATAAAAGGTGGTTATTTTTCTGACACGCCGTGTTCGCAAACTGATAATGATACACACTTTCTATATACGAATCTAGCTATTTGAGAGTGAAGATGGAGACTAAGAACTGGAGTTTATTTGACTGAACCAATTTGATTGTATGTACACTCACTTATCTTTCCATTGGAGAAGAAAGCCATTGCATGGAGTTATTATTTGAAGATTTCTGACTGGGGTTCACCGTATCAAGTATACCGGTCAACAGTTTAGTCTATCAATATAAGACTGTGAAGAATCTGTCGATCCAGAAGGGATCTGTTCAGTTTAAAATTATTTAATCGTCTAGGTCTACTGGTCAGAAAAAAAGATTGCTCAATTTGTTTTAAGACGTTGATGAGTTCTGAACTGTTCCATATGAAAACATATTAGTTATTTGGCCTATCCTCAAGGTACATTGAATAACCATAAATTCTGATTTATTTTCCACGATTTCATCATCCCTAATAACAAAAGTAGAATCTGATGAACTTTTTCAATAATTACACTTCCTTTGACTTATTGATAATTAGGATAAAACATAACCATTGTCCTCATTAAGATTTCTAGTCTATTCTTCCTACAGTATTTCGGTACATAATAATATATCCTATCTGTATGTATATTTTAGCAAAACATTAATTCTTAATCAATATTGGTAGCAGAGTATTTAACATTTTGTTTTAGATCCTGTATAACCGTGCCATGGTTCAGTTAGGCTTATGCGCTTTCCGTCAGTCCCATATTCGTGATGCACATAATGCTTTAGCCGATATGATTGGATCTAATCGTATTCGGGAACTACTTGCTCAAGGTCTTCATACTCAGTCTAGATATGAGAAAACTACTGAGGAAGAGAAGCGCGAACAAGCCTTACAGATGCCATATCATATGTATATAAATATTGATCTAATAGAATGTGTTTATCTGGTATCTGCAATGCTTTTGGAAATCCCAAATTTAGCAGGTAACTAACTGTATATAACACATGTTGTGTTTAATATCCCCCCAACATATGCGTTTGAAAATAAAATATACATGCAAATTGTATTGATATTTTTCTGTTCATTACTTTTTTAAGCTCATGAAACGGATTTACGTTGGCGTCCTATTAGCAAACCGTTTCATCTTGCCTTACGTGTTCATGATCGTGCTGCATTAGTTGGACCACCTGAAACACCAAGAGACCATGTTCTAGCTGCTGCTAAAGCTATGCGTTATGGCAATTGGAAAGCTTGTACTAATTTTATCATCAATCCCAAAATGGATGCTAAAGTAAGCGGATTTCGTGGCTAATGAAGTGTTTAATCCTTGATATTTCGCAAGTTTTTGTAACATCTTTGATCCGTCTGCCTAATAATATACTGGAGAGAATTTGCCTCGATCTGGTTTAAGACCTTGACACAATAGACTATCTAGTACAACCTTGAGGCTAGTGATTCATGAGTCTGAATTGAGACTAAACGGATTCGGGGCAGAGAGACGAGAACTATTTTATCACGTGATTGGTTGACATATGCGCTAGAAGGGAGACGATTCATGCGGAATACTATTCAGTTTATTCCTAAATCAAGTTAACACAATATGAATAAATAAATGGCTAACACAATTTCAACGCAAAAACAATTGGAAAAAATATAATTATATCTTAACTAAGCACTGGGATAGAAAGACGGAGTACAAAAGGTTTCTTTTAAATTAATAATTTTTGGATAGAAAAAAGTATGACTGTGAGCCATGCATCAAACGAAAGCCTATGGTTTGTAGTATAAACAAGGGACAAAACTAAACGTTAGCGTTCTACAAACTTTGATTTAACTGAAATAATGTTCCTAAAAGTAGTTTCCGTTGTTCGTCATAGCTTTTTTATTTCTCTATTCACTTCTGTTTGATTTGGCCAGACTTAGTGTATATCATCTGAATTTTTGACCGAATAAAAAAATGACCGATCTCACATCAAACAAAATCCTTCAATTATGTACAGATTTCTTTTGTGATGCAACTTTTGTAACAATATTAGAAATCCAGTGTGATTTTTTAGGTGGATTAATCTTTTTATGAATGCTGGCTAATTTACGAAATATCCGTAAAGAGATCCACTGAAATACTTAAAGAACTCTGTGTATATTTGGATGTTGTTATCATTGGCAGAGATTTTAAATAGACGATTTTGTGGAAAGTACAAAATGACTGTGCTTTTGTTGTTATTTATGTGTTGAACTAGTATCATACTCGATTTGGACTATAACTGTTATAGAATTAAGCATTTGTTATTTTACGTAGACTTGATAACTCCTACAAGTACAAAATTGTAATAATTATTTAGATATGAGGAAAAAGATCTATGCAAATATGTTACCACTTTCTGAAATCTTATTGAAACTTTTTGTCAGTAGAACCACTCAGGAAGAATGATACTTTGGAAACCCACATCCTCAGAGACCAAATCTGATTAACTCTTAACCTTCAGATCATTTAGTTAACATCCTATACTTCATATTTCTGACTTTAGCCAATTCATATTGTTATGTGTACATCATAATCTGTTCTCACAGGTGATATTTGTTCATATTCACCATTTCATTAGCTTCTACAAAGCTCACTAAGACCTTCAGGAGTTCATCTCAAAGCCCGTTACCAGTAAACACATGATCAAAGTGTGTGATTGTCTTTCTTATGAAATAGATGGATTGTGTCTTGTAATGGAATCCAGGACATGAATTTTATTCTATTTCAGACTCGTCAGCTGGATGTACGCGAGTCTTGATACTGATGTTCACACCGAAACTCCAACTCCATACATTTTGCTTCAAACGCCCAACTTGTTATCTTCTGAGCTTCTGAATCCATATAGTCACTAACTTATCTAATGAATTTAATGTTTATATTCTTATGATAAAGAATTTAAACTATCCTATTGTCGGTCTTCCTTACTGAATTGGGATTAATCTTTTTTTTGGTATCAGCACTGGAACAAGGACATATCTAGCTGATGAGTCCTAAATGAGATGAAATGCACATACTGAATTCCACTGCTAGTCACAATCAATTTATTCTCTTAATTTCGTAACAAAATGGCTAGTATCTAGATGATTATCCTTATAAAGACTGATACAAAATTCAGTTGAGAATGTTAACAATTGGATCATTTAAACCATTTCTAATTATAATATTTATATATTACTGTTTATTAATTATTTCTTTTAGATTTGGGATTTATTATTTGAATCGAATAAAGTGAAACAAAATTTAGAAGTTAAAATTAAAGAAGAATCATTACGCAGTTTTTTATTTACTTTTAGTGCAATACATGATTCAATGACATTAGATCGTTTATCTATGTGTTTTGAATTACCAAAATCTGTAATTTATTCAGTCATTTGTCGTATGATTATCAATCAAGAATTAGCTGTAAGTTATCAACCATTACTACTACTACTATTACTACCACTACTACTACTACTAATATTATTATTATTTGTTTATGAATAACTAAAATTCAATGTTCAGTAACAGGGGAAAGAGTTGATTGTTATTTGTGTGTTCAGAGAATGATTTTTTTCTTTAAGGTTATTTACATTTTAAGTAGTGATTAATGGTGATATCTGGCTTTTCAGTGTTTAAAAATAGCATTGATTACATTAAATAAATGGTACCACTGATTGTAATACAAATAAACTTTTTTTACTGTTTAAATTTAATTCATTTGTATTGGTTGTTTGAAACTTACCAATAGTGTTTAGGATTGGAATTTATCAGTCTCTTTTTTGGCATATGTGCATCTTATGCAGGTTGCCTCGATATTGTTAGTAGGTCACAAGCATTTGAAGCAGAAATGGATAATGACTAGCAGTGGAATCCAGTACGTACACTTTGTCCTATTTGGGACTCATCAGCTGGATGTAAGTAAATCCCGAGAGTTAATGTTCACTCTGGTACTCGGACCTAGTACCTTTCTCTTCAAACACAATTGGGTTATCCACTTAGCTACTGAGTTCATACAGTCACTGGCTTGTGGACCGTGGTGAATTTTAATCAGTATATATTAGTCGTTTGGAATTTTCTGTTGATACATTAACTGATACACCCAGCTGATGAGTCCCAGATAGGATGAAACACGAGTCGTTGATTTCACTACTAGCCACTATCCCATTTCTGTCTTATATCGTTTGATCACTCACTAATCAATAGTATGGTGTTTGTCGTCTAGTCCTTAGTGTTAATTGAATTCTGTTGACTAAAATGCATAGTGGTTACTAGTCTGGATGACGTCACCTACGACAAGTTTTGGTGCTAGATAGTTGATGAGAGTCGGCAGAAACGTTCGTGTCACCTAGCTTCACAGTTTGAGAATTTATTACTGAGTTTTTTCAAATACGACTCATCTGTAGTGCTGAAACGTTTATAATTGATTGATCATTCACTCGTTAACGGTCAACATCATGTCATTTTCTAGTTCTTTCGTTGTTGATCAAATTCTATCAGTCAATTAGTCACTAGTCTAAGTGATGTTAGTTGATAGTTGAAGGTAATCGACCTGAAGCTCGGGCTGTAGGTTTGGTGTTGATATAAAACATGTATGTAAAATGGCAAGTAAATTGTTACTCAAATTATTTTTCTTAACATAATAATGAACTCCATTTCGTATCCTACATTCTGTTTGAAATTCAATAGCCGAACGTGCCTACATGTTAGTGTTTGCGTCGTCACTGGAACTCAAAAGTAGTGCACATATCTTCATACTCTACAGTACGTTGTACACTAGAATATTGGGTCAGGATAAACACTTGATCAACGGGCATGATATTTAATATTAGCTGTAATGATATTCAGCGTCCTATTGTCAATATTTTAAAGAATGAACTAATCACTCTCTGTGAACATATGGAGTTTCGAGGGCATCATCTGACACATTCGTGTAAGAAGCCCATATTACAAAGAGTTCATAATAAAATTTGGTACTCGCTGTATAAATTAATGATTCTCATCACTCAAACTAGCCTAATAAATACGCCTGCGGAAACTGGTTCAAATCTCAGCCTTTGTATACATCTCATCAGTTCAAATAAAGAAACTCTTGAGATTAATAATAAACACCTTTTAATTTATTTGTATGTAGTTAACAATTTTTTGTGTTGAATTTTCTACTTCACAGTTTATTGAATATAGAGGAAAGAATATATGCTTTTCCTGTTTTACATAATCAGTTGCTTCATTATAGAAAATATAAATGATCTTCCATGCTGTGTATGTAAGATAATAAGAAGATTCTAAAAATATATGTATTTGAAGGAACTCTATTTCAATTACGTATATACTACAATATGTAGAAATTAAAATTAGAATGAACAAACTGTACCTAGATATTTCATATCTTAATAGCAAAGTCTCATTTCTATATTACTACAATTACTGCAAGAAATCCCTTATAGACTTGTACAATCCTAACTATACTAAAACTAAGTAAACGATATGTATAGTAGTTAATGCTTACTCTTTTATATCTTCATTGACTGAGATTGTTGTCATCAGTTTTATTTGTAACAGTTATATTTTGGATATGATAAAGAAAAAATTATCTTGACATACTCATCTACTGTAACATCATTAATAGACAAGTGGGTAAGTGTATATGACTTAAACAACACGTATCCAACAATTACTGATATCTTAAATGAAATTTTATCATGTTTTCTGTACTAATATTTATTTGATGACAGCCAGAGCTAAGAGTACCTGTTTTTAGATTCTCTTCATTATTGAAAATGACAATTAAAGTGAACTTTGTTCATTAACTTTCAATACATTTTCACTACTACCAATTTATTCAGTATGAAATTCGTTATTTTATATAATGACAATGACTACATTCATAAATTGCAATCATTCTAATCGAAATGTAACTGATTAACTATTCTTTTTTTAATTTGAATTATGTTCATGTTTCTTTTTAATTCATATTTTTGTTTTGAGACTGGTCAATTGAATTGAAGTATCTAAAATTACTGTGCCGTAGAAGAAGACAATATTATCGTTGAATAACTTCAACGCATGTATTTTATTTAAAACAATTTCCTTGTTTTTGTTAATTTTACGACAGTATTCTACTTTTTAAACTCTTGTTTATCATTATTATTATTATTCATAGGCCTCTTTGGAAGTTCCTAGTGATGCATTAATAATGCATAAAACAGAACGTTCACGTCTTCAGGCTCTTGCTTTGCAACTTAGTGATAAAGTCAATAGTATAGTTGAAATGAATGACAAACTAATTGAGTCACGTACTGGTGGTTTGTCTGGTTTGAAAGGTTAGTAAACAAATTACTTCATTTATGACTTTGCATTCTGTAAACATATTGTTCAATTACTAATTAGATTTTTGTTTCCAATTCAGTATTTTGATTTCAATTACTTTGATGTGAATGATAACATAGTTACGAGTACCTAGATGTATTCTAACGTATCTGTTATATCATTCCGGACTAAAAGTAACTAACAAGTAACATAAGTATCATATGTCTGCTAGGGATTTTGTCACAAACTAGTTTACTTTAGCTTATTTTCTTAACAAAAGTACTGAGATCTGTATGTATTTTAAACTAGATTTCAGTGTGAATTTGTTGACAACTGAATTCATTCAAATGATCTTTCATCTTGTATAATATCTGTCTGTCAGGTCTTTATCCTTGCACTCCAAATCGATCGGAGAATCTATTAGAAAGAGATCTGATGTGATGAAAGGGGGATAAAAACAATACTGCTAATCATTCTTAAAGTTCTCTCACCTGTTCTTGCTCGTTTATATGCTATCATTCGATAATTAACACTCAGTCGAACTACCTCAGCTAAATGCCTTGTATATTGTATTCGTGCTGTGATTATCATTTTTCTTCTCCCATATCTACCTATTTACTTTTTATCTTTTAAGTTAGCATGTGATTAGACTAATTCTAATGTCATTTTTTGGTTTCTATTTAGGTTCTCAGTCGTATCAAGGAAGTAAGTAGTGTAACGTTTGTTCTAACTTATGCTTTGTTAATCTGGTTCCTCACATAGTATTCAATCTCTCTTTATTGGGCTAGCTAGTTGTCGTCTGTTAATATATTTTAAAGATAGGTATAATTATTCATCTTCCTGGAAAAAGTTTTTCATATGTTTCTTCGGTTTACATTTTGTTTTGAAATGATTTACCCATAAACAGACTACATCTGTTAGGTGGTTGAAGATAGTCGACAGAAAACCGTGGACGTAGTTTTCGTGCGATTAGGCACTCGTCAACAAGGTTTATCTATAATCTCGAGGGAACTGGTACTCTCTGGTGGATTATTCCATCCTGCGGCAGTATATGTGTCGGAGTAATAACATAGGATATGTACGAAAGCTAGTGCCAACAATTAGACTTATGTATCTGGCTGGTGTGCCTTATTCATTTTGAACACTGTATTTCATTACTGCCATTAATGTCTCAGTCGATGTTCGTAGGTTTTATATATATATATATATATATATATATATATATATATAGTTAATCTTTCGATCGTAATTGTGACTAGGAAATACTTTTAACAAGTGTGTGAACAAATAAAATGTTGACCATAGTATAAGAGTTCGTTATAGTTTCTTTTGGTCAAACTGTTCGACTGCTGGATTACTACCCAGGCGCCCAAACCGAAGCAGAAAAGCTTGAGCAAGATCGTGAGTTGAACAACGCAAGTAAGAACTCAAAGACGATAGATAGGTTTTTATTTGACCCTCAAAATAACTCAAAACTGTATATGAATACACTAGTTTTTACATGATTTATTTACAATCAGATTTGTATACTAAGTTGTATTTTTAACATCGATTAAATAACAACTTACTTTATAAATACATATTTACATCATCATACATTTACGCGTTTATTACCGACATATATAACTAAACTTCTTAGGATGCAGTTGTATGTCACAAGGACTGGGAAAAATCAACTGTTTAGTTACTCACATTCTAACCAATTAATTCCTTGATCATCATATCAGTATTCCTTGCTCACATTTACCCTTTACTAATTCCGAATTGCTTAAGCTGTATTTATGAACACTGTTTTTTTTCTAATTCAACTATGCCTGATTGTTTGTTACATCTGAGAAAATAGACTATATCCCAAACGACTTAGTTATCAGTTATGACCGAGTATTGGTTCAAAGTACACTTTAATAATATAAATTGCGGTAATAAATAAAAGTTTAGAAAAACTTTTAGGTAAACAAGCAGAGTATAAATATTTGCATAACTTACATATTTATATATACATAAATACATGAAGTGTTCGTTTTTTTCTTATGGAACATACCATGATTAACATTGGTCACCAACTAACATCTATTTGAAAGTATTCAAAGTAATAGTACCTGGTTGTTATCATAATTTCAGTTAAATATTTTGTATAATTTTTCCGATTTTTTTTAATGGATATGATTAAAAGCAAAGAAAAAACTGGAAAATAGAATGGATTCATTTATTTATTAGTTTCTTTTAAGCTACTTACAATCTGAAAACAGTAGTAATAATTATTCACAATCAATTGACTATATGTCATTATGAAGATTAGTAGATTGATGATAACAGTTATATACGAATTAAATATAAATAAAGTGGATAAATATTTACATATTATTCAGCGGAAAAATCCTAGAAGGAAAAATTGCTTTTTAATAATATGGAGACATTTCTAGAGAATGAGAATCGGTGCCAAAGTTACGTAATAATGACTATAAAAATGAATAGACTAACAGTAAAATGAATAAGGCTTAAAAAATCCATGAATAATGTATGGGAATTTGTTGTCGAGATTATGGGATAAGATATTACGTAACTGAATAAAAGAAAATAAAAGTTACTAGGACGGTGAAAGCGTTAAAAACTGTTCCCTTTAAATAAATAGTTTTGGTTTGAACACTTGAAATAACTCATCTTATTCTGCTAGGGTTTTTTGTTTCTGCTTTATTCAAAAATATTTTGTTTTTGTCTCTTTTGAGTAAAACTAAAAATTTATCAAATCTATGCATATATATGTATTAAACAATATGTGTGTATATATATGTAATATGATAATTCTAGCTAGGCGCCAGGCATTTGTTTAATCCAAAGGTAGGTATGTTTAACACATACTATATTCTAATCATAATGAATCCGGTTTATAGGGGAAATGATTGCAGTGAATCTAATAATGTTCGTAGATTTATGCTTACTTTTTATGAGGATTTTTTAGAATGTGTATTCTGTGTGAAGTGATTTCCGAATTTGTTTGATTTTAATTTCTGTATCTGTCCTATTTCGCTTAGCAAAAATAAATTTGATTTCGAAATACTAACTAACTTTTTAGACTGTGAAGCAACTAACCATCTTTGAAAAGCTAGCCATGTGCTTTCCTATTCTGATGTGAGTGTGGTAAAATTAAGCGTGTCTAGTGTTTATAGAGCAGTTGGCAGAGTCTTGATTCCAGGGTTTTATACTCGTTGTCACTCGTCATCATCTAAGCTGACCTGCAATCTTGGAGTAGCTAGCCCTGTCTGTGAGATTAGAATCTGCGTTACCCAGTATTAATTAAGCTCTTCTACCGTCTACTATTCCCTAACTACTATGCTCTACTTAATTCTTCCAAAATCAAAACGGGAGTTGGAACAGTAGAATGTTTATTCTTAGAATCGGGACAAAACACTAGTATAAACAGTGGAGTTAACAGACGAATCTTATAACATCCTTCTGATTTGTTTAATAGCTCTGATTGGTTGAAAGTTTGTCAACCTGTCTATTCCTTAGGTGATGTATTCCTTCATTATGTTTTGTTAGACACACTGTTTAGCTTGTGGTCTTGTATACAACTTTTTTCGGTCCGTTTTTGGCTTATAATGCATTACTTTGTATCTGTTGTCTAATTAGGTCGATTCTTGCTGTTGGGAAGAGTTTTTCTATGTTCTCTTTAATCTTCTACTAAATGACTCAGAATATCATTTATGTTGACTAAATTATGATTTATTAGGAAATGATTTAAAAGAGCTATTCAGTAATACTATTTTTCATTGGATTAATTCATCAACTATGTCGAACTAATATAAGTAATGACTTGATTTCGATCACACTACTTGAATATCACTCTATTTTATATTCCTCTTCAACACTATATCATTCTATTCTTTTCACCATTGATTTTGTCTCAGTCTTCTTATTTCACTTAATTTTCTACTGCTATCAGAACCTTTAACTATTACTATTAGTCCCACTACTCTTCTGTTTTTGGTGTAGATTTTTTGTTATTTTCGTCGTGTAAACTGTGACAATTTCAACCATCTCATATATATACCGACATTTTTTGTGTATGTCTCTTATTTAGATTAATAAGTTGAATACACTAACAAAAATATTTGTGTTAACACTAACCGTGTGTTTTGTGGTACTGTGTTACTATTTTGTGTGTAAGATCACCTATTCCCGTTCATTGCACTTATATCCTATTTTTCGGTATACCTACCGGTATATATGTATATTTTTCAAAGTATTTAGAAGTTTATTCACATCAAGAGTTCCTGTTTATTTTTGAATTGCTTATTTATTCAGTCATATACATATTGACTCTTAAATTTTATGCACAATTGAAATATATTTTGTAGGCTTTTAGAGTCCTGTACATGTACTATCTCAACCTTTTTCTATATTTATCTACATTTGAAATGTCCACGTATTTAAGAACAAATTTATTATTGAGAAACTAGAGATTTTTTTAACTGAATACTTTTTTTGAACCGGTGATTGTTTGCAGATCTCTTATTTATTACTCATCACATGCACTTGTAACATTGGCAGTTGGCATTATATCTTGTGGATTATCCGATTGTATACCTTAACCATACATGTATAATAATTTGCTTTCTTTGGAAATCAATATTGACTATATCTTAACTTACTTGTCTATTGTTGTTTTCTTTTCACTCAGCGCGTCGTGTGGGAACTCGTTACACTTTGAATAAATTTAACTGAAAATAGACAAGATCATTCGACATTTTCGTCATGATTGATTGATAAGCTGTTGACCTGTCTTCTAGTACACTTTACGGATTTCACACGCCGATCTGTGTTTTTTTGTCACTGTAATCTTTACTTATGCCTTGTGAGCTTCATATTACAAGTGCTATCTCGGTATAATCCTATGTACGTTCGAAGACTGTTTTCGAATTCAATCTTTTTCTTCCAACTTTTACTTATTTGTGTATCATGCAAAACGTCAAGCTACTCTGTTTAGATCACTAGTCTGGCAGATTCATGCTCGTCAGTATTATTACTTACCATAGTTTATTGAAGGTGAATAATGGGACTCTCTTTTTATAAATAAAAGCTTTTAAAATGCAACTTTTTCATTTCTTTTTCATTTGATCAGTCTCATAATCAGTGCTAATGCGTTTGCGTACGTTGCTTTATTACATTGCACAATTCCGTGTTCCTTGGCTCACTTCAATAGGATGGGAATGCTTTAAACCGTATCCAAAAAAAGAGCCATCAAATCAATCTGGTACGGTATTAGGGATGTATACAAATAAAAGTCAGTCATTCACAACGTAGGGACAGGTACATATATGCATCGGTTCAAGTTGCCACACCTCACTAACTCAACAAAATTAATACCAAATTCATAGTAGTTATTTCAATGACAGTAATATATAAAACAAAGATAGCATATAAGGTTATGATGTATAGAGAAAGAATTAGTTCGTAAAAATAAAGGTGTAAAGTAATTTTAATCTCACGGTTTAAGGAAAGACAAAGAGTGTATACGCCATTGTGATCGATTCTGAGCCATGTCACCTAGAGTCTCCAATCATTGGTTAAGATAGTCGCACAGACCCCAACCAATTAGTTTGCACCTACCAACATAGCTCAGACCAAAAGTTAGTGACTTCAAGGACTGATGCCACGTTTTTGTTCGACCACCCCTACCTTTCTTCCAACCGTTTCCGACACAAGTCAGCATTGTGCACCGTGGTAGTCGGTGGTTGGGCATGCGTGGCACGTGATCCAATCATCACAGTCAATGTAGATTCACAACCTTATCAACTGATTTAGCATTATTCTCTAATACCCTGTGTCTAAGCACACCATTACTTACCCAGTGATCTCAGCAGATGCGAGCAACATAATAAAAACGTGCGGATACTATGATTAATAAAAATTTCTGAGACTCGCGTCGAGCTGTGTCAGTTGGTATAAACAAGAGGATGTTGATCTATCTGACAGGTACTTAGGTTCGATAGATTTATGTCTAAAGTTGGAATATGTTAATTAACGACGTGTTACTCAGGATTTGTTCACTAATGACATAATAATCTGCATGTTAATTTTTCTGGAAGAATTAGGGATATAACCAAACGTCAGGGGTAGTCAAATGCACAAAAGAATATGGACCGTAAAATATCTATTGAGTACGGTAAACAGAGTTTAAGGTTCAGAATATCGTGAGACAATCTAGGTTCATTTAGTCGATAAAGTCGTTTTCAGTAGCTCAAAAATTTAATGAAATGTGATAGGATTTGATTTAAGAATTCATCCCATCATCTTATCGACATTGTATATATATTTAAACACCACAAACTTAATTGACTTTGCTCTCTGAAGCACTGATTGAGATCCTACTTCTGAATCTTATTGGGTTCATTTTAAAGTCACCACGTACAAATGACCCATACAAAATAATATTTGATGAGTATTCTCTATCATTAACTAATACTTTCATGGCATCGTTCTAAATTATTACTGTACAAACTACCACTCTACCGTCATATCTTACTGCATTATTTATTTATTTTATAAAATTCACCTTGTAATACATATATGGCCGTTTATTCTTATTCTGTTTCACAAACAATTATTTTATAATCCACAGTATTCGCGTTTTGTTCATCCTTTTTTCTTTAAAGCCAACCCAATATTTTAAATTCTACAGAACCTGTTTAAATATGGTAAATACTATGTGGACATCATTGAAACTTGTGTATAATTGCATTTCTGAAGGAGTTAATACTAGATCATGTAAAGTGTACAGAATATTATTAGTCCTCATAATGCATTTGTTTCTTGTAAGAAAGTTGTTCGGTGTAAAGCACGAGACCCAACTGACCTCGGTTTCGATTGCAGTTCGGGTGATTGAATTTTGACTTGTTTATCCTTACCATGAAGACACTAATGATTTCTCTAGTGAATGTAAGAAAAATGTTTTTATAATGAAGTCACATTAATTAAAACTTGGGGATATGAAGGTCCAACAATATTTTGCGGGTGGATGGTAGTGTTGAAAAATCTACGGTTCAGGTTCTAGATATCAGTAATTTCAGAACACAACCGACATGGTGCTGTAGTGACCGGCCAGTCTCGATAAGAACACGATTGGAATAACGGAAACAATTATTATTATTGTAACCAATTGTACCAGAGATTGTTTTACTGTATTTGTTTAACTGTATCAGTTTCACTTCTTGTTCCGCTATCCGCCTTGTTTGGTTCGAGCTTGCTCACGCACTGCTTGTTCGCTTGTACTCTTTGGCACGTCTCGGTATTATTTCGATACCACGAGATCACCAATAAATATACTTGATCTGGACTAGTAAAGCCTTCTGATTTACGGGCTATCAAGGGAACCAAGTCGTTTTTGGACACGTAATCGAATAGTAGTGGTGATCATAGTCTGTCCACGACTCGACATCCACTACAACTGGTGAGCCGTATTTGGAACACGCAATACAGCTGGTAACCCAATCCATCGAGCACAAGTCAAACTTGGCCAATTCTCCAAACCAGATCAATCCGGTGAGTCTATTTATCTATCCACATCTGTTGCATATATTCGTATTGATATTTTTCAATATATAATATTTTGGCAACTTAATATGGTAGATAACGATAAGAATAACATAAATATGATAGACTCCGAGATACAGGTTATCAGTTTTCGACCGGTTCCTTTCATCCCTCATGATCCAGAAGTCTGGTTCGCGGCACTGGAATCTCAATTTGAGATCCGCCGCATAACCAATCAAAGGCAGAAGTACGCCTACGCTTTGGAATCATTGCCCGGGGATCACCTAACCGCTGTCCGTGAGGTTGTCCTCAATCCGAACGTTCCAAACGTTTATGACCGTCTTAAGGATGCCATCCTTCGACATTTCCTCCCATCAAGAGAGGAACGATTGAGGACACTATTAGCACGTCACCCTATGGGTGATGCTAAGCCGAGCCACCACCTCACGCGCCTGCAATCCCTTGCAGGAAACATGACAGCTGACTCTGAGATAGTCAAAGAGTTGTGGCTCGAAGCCTTACCAGTCAGTATCCAGCCAACCCTTACGGCTCTGCTCGAGGACACTCCGCTCAACAAGGTGGCCCTCATAGCAGATAAGATTCTAGCACGAGTTAACACCAAAGACGACTATTTGGTTGCTAGTACTTCCCGTTCTAACGTTGATCTCGATGCTAGACGACCTCCGACTCATGGGGATAGGGACAGATGTATCCATACTCGTCTCAGTTTCCGAGACCGCGCAAATGTGCCAGCCCTCTACGCCCCCCGACCCAGGTCACAATCTCGTAAGGTCGTAACGACTCGCCCTAAGCGGGCATCTTCCAAGCCACGCCAGAAGGCGGTTTCGGAAGCGAGTCCAGGTTGGTGCTGGTTTCACCGTGCTTTCGGAGCCGGTGCCCGTCATTGTCGAGCTCCCTGCTCATACAAGGCGGGAAACTTCTCAGCCGGCGAGTAAATGCGGCCGTACTCGCCGGCACTTCACCTCAGGTTGGCCGTTTATTTTACGTGCACGATTATCGCACCAACGCTAGGTACCTTGTGGATACGGGTGCCCAAGTTTCTGTCGTACCTATCGGTAACAGTAAGTCTCAAGCCACTATGCTTCGACTACGCGCTGCGAATGGCTCAGTCATTCCCACCTATGGTACACGACAACTTACAGTCAACCTGAGCAACCGACGACAGTATCTGTGGACGTTCATCATTGCCGATGTTCCCACAGCTATACTCGGTATCGATTTCCTACAGCACTATGAATTGCTAGTCGATTCACGTGGGCTGCAGCTAATTGATACTTCGTCGAACAGCAACTTTATGGGCTCTAAAGCCCACACAAACGCGTACCGAATCACAGGTGTATTTCATTCGCGTGACGATTTATTCTACGTTTTATTTCAGAAATTCCCCAAATTAACTAAACCTCTCGAGGAGACTCCATCGGTGACCAATCGTGTGGTACACCACATAGTCACCCGCGGACCACCAGTCACGGCAAGACCTCGCCGACTGGCACCGGACAAATTAGCTTTCGCTAAACGTGAGTTTGACAATTTACTAGCTACTGGTATTATTCGTCCTTCTCACAGTCCTTGGGCCTCACCTCTCCACATGGTTCGAAAAAAGGATGGGGTTAGTTGGAGACCATGCGGAGACTACCGAGCGTTAAACACAGCTACACGTTTCGATAGCTATCCCATCCCCCACATACATGACATCACGGCATCACTCAAGGGCACGACAATTTTTTCCAAGATCGATCTGGTACGAGCATATCACCAGATCCCAGTCGCTCTTGAATATATAGAGAAAACTGCTATCACGACTCCTTTCGGTTTATTTGAGTTCCTACGAATGCCATTTGGATTACGGAATGCTGCTCAAACTTTCCAAAGGTTTATCGATAGCATTGTACGAGACCTAGATTTTGTTCACGTCTATATTGATGACCTGCTAATCACATCATCAAACGTAGATGAACATTATCAACACCTGACGCTACTATTCCAGCGCCTTTCGGATAATGGAATAATAGCCAACCCCGACAAGTGTGAACTCGGGAAGAAGGAAATGAAATTCTTAGGTCATGTTATTACGCATGAGGGTATTCTACCTTGTGAGGATAAAGTACGTACTATAATAGAGTACACTGTACCGTCCACACTCAAGGAACTGAAGGCATTTCTCGGTTTGGTCAACTTCTACCGACGCTTCATTCCGCACGCGGCAGAACAGTTACGACCGTTAACCGATTTACTTCGCGGTAATCCACGCAAACTGGAGTGGAACGACGCCGCACGTACTGCATTTTCAGATATCAAAACGGCCCTAGCTCAAGCCACACTTCTCGTGCATCCTGACCCATCAGCCACGCTTAGTATAGCGGTTGATGCATCGGATTTCGCCATAGGAGCCGTTACGCAACAGAATATCTCCGGTAGTTGGCAGCCCCTCGAATTTTTCTCACGACGCCTCACTCCCACGGAGACGAGATATAGCGCTTTTGGTCGCGAACTGCTAGCAGCCTACTGCGCCATCAAACATTTCCGGCACGCTGTAGAAGGTCGTAAGTTCATCTTATTCACCGACCATAAGCCCTTAACGTATGCTCTGCATACCAAGTCTGACCGCTACTCACCACGAGAGTGCAGATATTTGGACTATATCTCCCAGTTCACGACAGACCTTCGTCACGTCAAAGGCGAGTCGAACTGTGTTGCTGATGCTTTATCACGTATCCAACTTAATGCAGTTACTTTGTCAATGCTTGACCTACCTGCTATAGCCGCCGCCCAAGCAAACGATACTTCATGCACGGAAGCACAACAGTCTACGTCCCTTCAATGCCGGGAAGTACCCCTAGCTACTAGCTCAGGTACTATCCTATGCGATACTTCTACGGGCCTCCCTCGACCCATCGTACCCTCCGCTTATAGCCGTCTCGTCTTTGATGCCCTTCATGGTCTATCTCATCCTGGTATCGCAGCCACCCTACGCCTCATCGCTGCACGATACGTCTGGCCGTCAATGAATAAAGATGTCCGTATATGGGTAAAACAATGTTTACAATGTCAACGATCAAAAGTGCACAGGCACGTAGCTGCCCCTATTGGCACTTTCGCTACGCCTGATGCTCGCTTCGATCACGTTCACATAGACATTGTAGGACCATTACCACCATCGCACGGGTATGATCACATACTCACATGCATTGATCGTTTCACAAGATGGCCCGAAGCTATTCCCATCACGTCTATTACGGCGGAGACAGTCGCTCACCGCTTCGTAGAACGATGGATAGCTATGTACGGTTGTCCCTCGACTGTCACGACTGACCGAGGACAACAATTTGAGTCCGCATTATTCTCCTCACTAACACGGCTGCTTGGTACGGAACGCATACGCACTACCGCCTACCATCCAGCATCAAACGGTTTAGTTGAGCGGTTTCATCGCCAACTTAAAAGTGCTCTTCGAGCACACGAAAACAACAATTGGTACGAAACCCTTCCGCTCGTCCTCCTGGGAATCAGAACGAGTCTAAAGGCAGATATTCAATGTTCCGCCGCTGAACTTGTTTACGGCACGACATTGCGTCTGCCTGGGGAATTTTTCACACCACGGAGCAGCACTAAGTTCGGCGAATCAGACTTCGTCCAACGACTGTCTGCATTCATGCGAACACTGACTCCGGTGTCGACTCGTATACAACATCGACAGGTCGCTCTCCCTCGAGAGTTATCTACCTGTTCACATGTTTTCATACGAGTAGATTCGGTACGCAAACCTCTACAACAGCCTTACGAGGGACCTTTTCACGTGATTTCCCGTCACGAAAAGACCTTCAAGGTTGATCGACGTGGCCGCATCGAAACAGTCAGCATTGATCGTCTCAAGCCAGCACACGTCGATGACAGTGCTATACCTGATAAGCCGAGACCCAATGTTAGACCCATCAGAGCTTCTAGCAGGATTTCTACATCTACTTCGGATCCCACGCTAGATGCACCTGAGACCTCATTCTCACGTCCCAGTCAACAGCACGTGTCATCTGCCCCGTCTACGGACGAGACTTCCGTCTCACGTCCAGACCGGCAGACCACACCGCCCTTGACTGCGGATGAGATTGCAGGCTCATGAGGTTCGAACGAGACTACCGTCTCACGTTCCGGTCGCCGAGTACTCTTACCCGTACGCTTTCTCGACTAACCTCATAACCAACTACGGATACAGTATAGGAATCTACCCCTATACTACACGAATGCTACACTTTTCTCTTTTTCTTTCATTTTTTTTTGTTTACCCCGAGCCTACGCCTCTGACCATCGCTGTTCTGGTATCGTCGACTTTAGTCAATCTTGGCGAAAGCTGGCCTGATCACCCACGCTCTAGTCAACGCACTCAGTCGATCTATCTGACTCCAAATACGTATGATATACATTTGGTCCCGAACATGGTTATCCTGGTCGCATCTGATTCCTTGGCTCAATCTGGTTTCGTCCTACGTCTGCAGCGTTTCTGGTCCGGACCTCTACGAACGCAACCTTCAGATTCTGGATACAAACCACTCTGGTGTAGCATGCTAATCCAAACAATCAACACAGTACGTTCCTTCTGGTACCGTTCTACGTCAAAGACTTTTGGTGGCAACTCGAGGATCAACGATCACTTCCTGTTCTGCCAGCGTTTTCGTCTTACAATTGCACGTTTCGCGATCAGTCCCACGAACGAAACCGCTACGTATCGAAAGTGTAAACCCTTTCTAGCGGGGGGCTCCTGTAGTGACCGGCCAGTCTCGATAAGAACACGATTGGAATAACGGAAACAATTATTATTATTGTAACCAAATGTACCAGAGATTGTTTTACTGTATTTGTTTAACTGTATCAGTTTCACTTCTTGTTCCGCTATCCGCCTTGTTTGGTTCGAGCTTGCTCACGCACTGCTTATTCGCTTGTACTCTTTGGCACGTCTCGGTAATATTTCGATACCACGAGATCGCCAATAAATATACTTGATCTGGACTAGTAAAGCCTTCTGATTTACGGGCTATCAAGGGAACCAAGTCGTTTTTGGACACGTAATCGAATAGTAGTGGTGATCATAGTCTGTCCACGACTCGACATCCACTACAGTGCTCATATACAATTCCAGGGACCAGATGAGTACATTTCAATATCGGTTGTTAGTTCTTGTACTAATGAGTATGTAGATCATCAATGTTGATGATCTCTGTCAAATGATTGGAGGCCTATTCCAGTTAGACGGGAATGGCGTGACGGACCTGATAAATTTGAAGCCACACCTCGCGTTCAGCATCTAATGTATATTACTCCGACGTATCAAAGTACTATTACTGCTTTGAAGACCATATAACACAAAGGACGTTATTATGGATATATATTGGCAAGAATGAGTACAGATAGGACAGCGATACGACGGGAAAGCTACAATAGATATTCCTGTCTTGTCAGTATTAAATTAGGTAAATAGAAAGCATTTGAAATTCTAGCTAAAGGATTTGCGAGGAACAGAAATAGGCTTAGGCTATTATCGACAACCCGCCACGTTGTCTTCATGTTAATTTAAACAATCTAGGCACATTGAAGAAGTGTGTAGCGAGTGTGTGAAAATAGCTAATAGAATTAATAGAAGTCTTTGAAAACTTATGTTTAGGGACCTCAAATTGTTTTCGATGGAATATTCGGACATAATCAATGCTAGGCATTGGTCAATCTCAAGTAGCCATTTGATCGATCGTGACGATATGGATTATTCCTTCATGAAAAATGAGATTGATGCGTAGTATAACATGGTTGGAATATCACGTGATAGTATTTCCAACGGTGAAACCACCTCATATAGACCAACTGGCTATATCAGACCCTCGTTTTTCACATAAGATCTACTTTTAATCCAGATGATAGCTTATTAGAGACTGGACGTCAAAAATACATAGACTCTCATGTAACTAGCAAACCAACTTGGACTATTGAAGTCGAATGACCGAAGTAGTATACTTTGGGCGCAAACGTGGGCCAGTAACGCCACTGAAATATTGGTAAGAGAACGGTAATAATTTATTTTGGTTGCACTATCTTACCTGAAAGATATTGAACAGTATCTATTGGAACCATTTCTGTAGTCTTGAGGATACTTTTAAACATGAGCGGTACATCAGCTGGAGTTAAGTCTAAAGTAAGTGTTTCCAGATGTGTTTGAATTCATTACTTATAGTCCTATCTACCAAACTCTCTAAATTTCCAAGATCGTGAGATATATAAGATTGGTTTCACGGCTTTAGATTGTATGCGAAGAGACGGAAAACTATGCGACGTCACTTTGATTGTGAGTTGTGACAATTATTTATTTGATTATTAGGCGGATAATAATCGCTTCACGGCACACAAGATTGTTTTGGCTGCCACCATACCATTCTTTAATGGAATGTTTCTAAGTAACATGGCTGAATCTACTAAAAGCGAAGTCACCATTCACGGACTTGACGCTTGGTAAGTTATTAATCTCTTATTAGTATCTAGTGCTTTAGAAGCGTTCATTGGTTATGCTTATACTGGCCTAGTTCAAATCAATCCTCGTAATGTTCAATCAATCCTAATCGGGGCCAACTTTTTACAGCTTAACAATGTTCGTAACATCTGCTGCAGATATATCAGTGAAAGGTGAGTTTAATAGGGTATAGTCAATAAATAAGATGAGAAACAGGGTCTAAGACCTTGTCTAGCGGTAGGTCAGTAGTCTGTACTTCGCGTTTAGCCTTCTAGACTGCTCCAACAAGCTACCAATTAATGAATATTTGGACATATTATTTTTCTCATGATAGAAAATATTGCATGACGTTTCGATGACCTTTAAAAATTCATGGTGATTCTTGGGGGTCAATTCTGACGGTTGTAGCATTGCTTAAAACCTTAATATATATCAATGTGGTAATTTCAAACTCTCCTGCTGCAACCGTTTTTAGTCCAATGTAGTCGTGCTTTATGTTGAAAAATGTACAGTTTATTGGTGTAAAGGAAAGCTAATAGGACCACCAATTTTTATGTAATTTCCAAGTGGCTAAATGGGCAGGACAGTATGGTCTTTACTATACGAAAATTTATGAAAGAATAATATGGTTGTTCTTTATAGTTGAGATCATGAGTCAATTGGAGCTAGACCACCATGGAAAACCTGGAAGCACGGACGGCCGTTTCGTCCTATTATGGGACTCCGAATATCCTTTCGAATAAGATCATGCCGCGAAATAACTGAGAAAATGTAGTTAACTGGAATTAGAGGTAGTCTGATTCGCCGAAGAAGGCATGGAAGAAAGTCAGTGCGGGGTTTGCTACTGAATATTTGTGTAGAACAATGAGAACTATGAGGATGATGTGTAGAATGTAAAGAACCATTACAACACGAATTTTGATAACCAATTTCACTTGAAACAGACGGTTTTATCGAATGGACATTACCATCATAATTTTCAGGTAGCTCAATTACATTAACAGACTCTGATATGACAGAATTCGTTTCAGTATCAGGATTAGGTTTTGTTTCAAATTCAACCCAAGACATAATTATGTCAAATAAGCGTTCCTCACTGCTGACATTCAGTTCATCTGACTCCAGTAATTCCCATTATTCACATCCTTCAAGATTAAAAAATGAAACTG
>NW_017386033.1:674757-698964 GCF_000237925.1 Schistosoma mansoni | reverse complement strand
AAAGCAGCTGTCCAGTGCTTGCAGGTTTTCCCTGGTGGTCTAGCTTAAATTGACTCATGATCTCAACTATATAAAATTACTAAAATCTCCACAAAACCCCCTTCTAATAATATGGTCGTTCATTGGATGGGTGTGTTACATTGAAGAAGTAAGTCAAACGTAAGAATTGTCAAGGTTTGGTGACAGTTAGGGCAGAATTTTATGATAGATGCACTAGACTAAACATAGTTGTCATAATATTAGTAGCAATGAAAAGTGCTTACATTGTTGAATGATTTGCTAGTTCTAGTTCGTCCTCCAACTGAATGTTGTAAGTCCCTAAAGTATTAATTTGTTATTCAACCTCACCTGTCTATTTTGATCATTTTTTGTTAACTCCGATGCTATTTTTGGCTCTCAGTTTGTTTACATCTTGCTAATATCTTGTCTTTGTACTGATCTGAAGTGTGGTACCTTGGATCAATATATATTCATACCAGGTCCTAAGTTATCTTCCCCAAATTAACCAGTATGTAATATCAACGCCAAGGGTTTAAAAGTGTACATCTTGCCTAGTAAAATAGATTTGGTGTGTGTTATATTAATTGTTCTGACAGTGTTTTTTGTCAATGCTTGTTATGGTAATCTTTCTCTAAGATTTCATAATTAAGATATTTCCGAACTAAATGTGTTTTATATCTTGAGACAACTAAGTAGTTCACAGTTGTTTTTGTATGCTTGTGCGTCGTATAATAATAAGAAAAAGAGTTACTGACCTTAAGTCTGGTGTGATATTTTACTGCACTGACTTTTTATGCTCTTTTTTTATAAAGTTCAGTGGTGTTGTTTGGATGTTTTTTTTCACAGATTGACTGTCGACATAGTTTTACCGATGAGAAATCTAGCTCAAAGCTTTCTATGTGCAGAGTTGGTATCTGCTTGTGAGACATACATCTACAAAAATTTCGAAGATATCGCACGCACAGTTTCATTTTTTAATCTTGAAGGATGTGAATTAATGGAATTACTGGAGTCAGATGAACTGAATGTCAGCAGTGAGGAACGCTTATTTGACATAATTATGTCTTGGGTTGAATTTGAAACAAAACCTAATCCTGATACTGAAACGAATTCTGTCATATCAGAGTCTGTTAATGTAATTGAGCTACCTGAAAATTATGATGGTAATGTCCATTCGATAAAACCGTCTGTTTCAAGTGAAATTGGTTATCAAAATTCGTGTTGTAATGGTTCTTTACATTCTACACATCATCCTCATAGTTCTCATTGTTCTACACAAATATTCAGTAGCAAACCCCGCACTGACTTTCTTCCATGCCTTCTTCGGCGAATCAGACTACCTCTAATTCCAGTTAACTACATTTTCTCAGTTATTTCGCGGCATGATCTTATTCGAAAGGATATTCGTTGTAGGTAAGTTATTCTGCGGACAAAAACGTCTTTTCAAATAGTAACAAACAGTTAGGTCGAGTAGTTACGTTAATTTTCGTGTATTTACTATCTGGTTTTCGATTCCTATCTAAAAACTAAAAATACTAAGCTGCCTAAATTGTATTAGCTAGAATCACATTTAAGCACATGAGACTTGGTAGATGAATATTGGGTGATTTATCTACTACCTCACTTTAGCTTCAATACATCAGATGTTTTCTGGGAAATTCCTTCGATCCGTGTATTCATGTATTTCTTTCCAATGAATTGTAGACTAGCTAGTTAGAAATATCAAAACCATAACGGCTTTAAGCTCTGGATAAGAAACTGGTGCAAAATTGTGATAGTGTGAGTACTTTGAATCTCAGACATTTGGAGTTAATTTAGGTTCCATATTCCTAAAATCATGAAGTTGTGAACTTTCATAGATCTAGATATTTAGGACATACATTGTACATGCTCAGCCACCACTTACTACTGCATCGTATTCTAACCAGTACTCAAGTAGTCAAAAAAGGCGAATAGTGGCGAGGCCGAGATATTTCATCTGGTTTTAAATTTACTGACTATTAAACCAATCCATTTTTGAAGTTACGAGCTTCTTATTTGAAGAATGCATGTATTTTGGGAGCTTTTAATAAGTGATAAGACGAAAATTTCTATTATTAAGCGTGCTAATCCATAGATAAATTACATTGTTATGTTATAGTCAAATATTGACTGCTCACGATTCTGTATTATTGATCCAAGCCTCCCGAATTATTGCAAAGAAAAAACAGAATCACTGGCTCGAAGATTGGGTTTTCAAAAGGATAAAGTAACACGCTTATGTACAAAATACGAACACAAAGTAAACATGATAAAATGTTGGAGGAGGTCAACTTGTAGGTCATTAATTCTCTAGTCAAGTGAAACCTGATTGTTAGAATAGATCTGCGGGCATTATATCAACATGATAGTTACAACTAATGGTTGGAGACCTTAGATGACCTAGGTCGAAATCAGTTGTAGAGACACCGACACTTCCATTCGTCATTTTTTTGAGCATGACATTATTAAACACTATATAATCCTTGACTTTGTTTGTTCGTTTTGAATTATATACTGATTTGTTTTTCTCGATACCCTTATTGTTGGTATTTCCCCGATTCCGCTGTTTATCTTTTTAATTTTTTATTGTTCCAACGCTGAATATATCAACTTGTGCCTATATACATCTGTTTCCAGATCTAACGTTAAAGACTGACTATCAATGTCTTATGAAACTCCATATAAACAGTAAAAATAATTGATTCAGTTCAGATATTTCTGAACATCAGTTTCAATAAGGTTTTGTCTTTGTTATACTAATGGTAAAATTTTTTTCTTATTTAGAATGTGTTTTTCAAACTTTACTTTTTGCAGAGATATTCTAGATGAAGTACGTGATGTACTGCTTATGTCGTGGAAGACGTCAGAATTCTTTAATTGTCGACCTAGAAGATGTCAAGATATTTTCGGTGTTATTTATGCTGTCGGAGGTTGGAATGCAGATCTAGAATGTCATGGGATTGTGGAGATTTATCATCCCTCACTTGGTCGTTGGGAATTATCAGAAAGTATGATATCTAAGCGTAGTCGTATTGGTGTGGTTGCTTTGAATGGTAAGCTTAAATATCGAGTTTTTTATGCTTAATAGCTAGATAATAGAAAGAAATCCTTGAACCTTAGTTTTGACGTTGTTATCACTGCAAATTATGTATCCATAATCTTGATGAGTCTTATACTCTTTGAAACTTCGACTTTACGTGTTCAGCCATAAATGTAACGTAAAAGCGTAACTTAATAGCTTATTAGTTCATATGGAGGACTACAAGCTATATGTTTTACGTGAAAATTTTCAGTCAAAACATTCATAGTCGGAACAATTTACGAATCTTTAGGATATTCATTGAAATTCAAGTCCTTCAACAGATAAACCACAGACACATAATATCAACCTATTCGTTTACACTTAGTAAAGGAAATGCCATTTTGTTTGATTTTTATTTAATTACTAACACACTTAACAAATATTTGTGTGGCTGAAATCTGATTGCTGGTGTTCTTTTGCTCCTTCTATAGAAATTAAAGTTGCGATCTCTTCATATCTGTAATGTGAAACATTTTAGGCTAGAATGCTGAAAATATTCCAATTGGATAAGTTATTATAGCTATCAAATATACATATATAAAAGTGGGATATCTTCAAGATTAGATTGTTTTTCATTCATGTTTAAGTCATTTGGTTCGTAATATCATCAGTCCCACCTACATTAGTAGATGTTTTCTTTTTTATGCATCTACTAAAATACTCTTCATTGTCTCTCCCGACTGTCCCGACGTGCAATGTTTTATAGTGTAGAAGTAGGTTGGAAGAAAGCTAGGGGCGACCAGACCAAAACGTGGCACAAGTCCATGAAGTCACTGACAAGTGGACTGAGCCATGTTGGTAGGTGTAAACTACCTGGTTGGGATTCGCGAGATGATAGCAATCGATGGTTAGAGACCTTGAATGACATGACTCAAAATCGTTTGCAATGGCGAAGGTGCATCCACTCTTTGTGTTCTACCAAATTCTAATCTTCTGAATTCTTCATATCCCTTTCTTTTTTCTCTTTTCAAATTTCACTGGATTATACTCCTTGAATAACATCTTCAAGCACTAATCTTTCGGATTACTGCTTATACTCTTACTACTTCTACCACTATGGGATTTGAATCGACAACTGCATCTCTGTGTTAATGTGGTACGGCAGCTCGAACTGATGTAAGTACGTACGAAGTTCTTTGTTGTGACTGACTGACTGACTCTCCCTTAGCAACTTAACTAGTCTTCTGTGAGTTTAAATACTTAAGAAATTACTCGAAAGATTAAGTTTTTTGGATAGTTAGATTTCAAATGCCAATGGCATGTGATAATCATATAAGTGTACAAATGTAGGAAGCCATATCATTTGGGCTTTAAATTAATCAATTTTTGCTGTTTATGTGTTGCAGTGGTTTCAGGCAATAATGAATAAATCTTGTAATTACTTACAATAAAAGTTGATGTATTGGTACACCTTTTCAGTTAGACATAGTCCAGATGAAAAAAAGAGTTAAGGACAGCTGTTGCCTCCCGGTTACCTGCACCATGAAAGGAAGTTTCTTTTTGAGGATCTGTATTGAAATCTGTAGGAGGAAACAGCGCTTAGTGTAACGGCTGTTGAATCCATATGAGTAACTGATATTTAGTTTACTGAAATTAATGACTCTTCACATTTCTCCAAATTTCTAAGTAAAGAGTAATTCAGATCTGTCACTATCGCTTGAGTTCTTGAAGTGTCTCAATCAGTGATCTGCTACTCTTCCATAAGGCAGTATATAAACTTCTTTTAGTATTATAACTAATCGGCCACTTTTAAAGAGTAATTCTTGTCTTTCACTTATTTCAAGGACTATTGTACGCTATTGGAGGTTTTGATGGAAATTCTCGCTTACGTACAACTGAGGTATATAATCCAAAAACCGGAAAATGGGCAACTGTTGCTTCAATGATTTGTCGACGTAGTGCTGCAGGAGCTGCTGCTTATGATGGATGTTTGTATGTTTGCGGTGGTTTTGATGGTCAAACATCTTTACGTACATGTGAGATGTATATTCCAGAACAAGATACGTAAGCAATGTTTTTTCAACAAAATAAAAGTTATATCAGGATTTAGACTTAAAAGTTATAAGTATACTTGATCAAGTTGACGTAATTACATTATTCATGGTATTCAGACTTGTTATCTATATTAAGGTACTGGGAAGATGTGGCTAAATAGTTATGGTGTTCAAAGTTCGGCCACTAAGTCTCAGGTTTGAATCTCGAATTCACCTATTTCAGTAAAGGCAACGGAATAGTATCACTAACCTTTAAACTTTGTTTAACTCGGACTCAAGTACATAAACCTATGCCTGATAAACGGGTTAAAAAAGCACAATTATCACTATGATGCAACAAACAACTTGGTTTCCCATAGTTCGTTTTCAGTACACAAGAAGTTATGGATCCTTATTTCTTGTTTATTATCCGTTATCAATAAACCACATCTATAACGTCCAAAAATTGTGTGATTCCCCTGAGACTGACATTTGTGTCATTTTGCTTTGTGACTTTAAAAAATATTAGTAGACTGGTTTTTACTGTAAACGGCTTAGCCTAAAGCAGGACCATGATGATTAACTGTTTAATATGCAAACTAATAATAGAATGATCAATGATAATGTATATTGTTCAGTAGTACACTGAGTTTGTTTGATTTTAATTAGTAGGAGTTCCTACAAACCGAAACTTAGCATCTATCGGTAATTGTTAGATTCAACACAGTTTTTAAGGAATTTAACCTTAGTAATGCTAAGTACTTTAAAAACTGAAAATTGTTTATTATCTAGCGCATGCTTTGCATAAAACAGTCTCACTTATATTATGACGTTACTTTTTAAAGCTTCTTATTTGATTGGTTTATTTTCTTTAGATGGAAGTTAATATCAAGCTTGAATGAACCCAGATCCGCTGGTGGTCTTGTTGCTCTCAATGGTCGTCTTTATGCTATTGGTGGACACAATGGTTTAGCTGTTTTTTCAACAGTTGAATGCTATGAAAAAGGTGGAGATTTACCTAGAACACTTCCATCCTCTCGTTTCGAAACTGGTCATCAGAATAATGGTATTCGGCAAAATCCTACTAATGTATGGTATTCAGTAGCTAGTATGTTACATCGGCGATGTCGACATGGTTCGACTGCGTTTCGTGATCGTATAATTGTTGCCGGTGGTTATGATGGTGCTTCATTCCTACAAAGTGTTGAAATGTTCGATCCTACAACTGGTCCAGATCGTAATGGTTTACATGGTCAATGGACTGAAATTTCATCTTTGTCAGTTCCTCGTTCTCGAGTTGGATTGGCTGTAACTGCGGGTTGTTTGTATGCAATAGGTGAGCCATGTTTTTTTCGATGGCTTGAGTATAATATCGTAGCTGGTGACACGTTGTTGTTGTTAATAATAATGTGTGTAAATGTAAGCGACTTTTAGTTCATATGTACTCCGATCTTGGATCTATGATTTAGTGCTTAGGCAGTTGACTTTCAGTCATTAGTCCGGAAGATTCAAACTCCTTTCCATTTACATTATCATTCAGGTAGCAGTACCAGTCTCCATGCACAAAGTTATGCTCAAAAGTGAATGCGTAAACCTGTTCATGGTTATCAAGTTATTGACTAATATCAATGATGAAACACCATTGAAATGGTTTCTTTTTTGTGGTCAACATATTACTGTTCATTATTTTAATGTGATGGATGTGTTTACAGTTGTAGAGAGTTGTCTTTATATGGTAGAAAGTTATTTACTTCATGGATTGTCAACCAGTCAGTCATGAGTCATAAATATAGAAGTAGGATTCGGGACAAATAGGAATAGGTACAGCTTATTTAATTTCATATTAGAATATCTGGAAGAGAAATTAATGCAATGAAAAAAGGGAAAGACCAAAGTAGAAATACTAGTTGTGGTGGAATAAGTAAATGTTAAAAAGTATATTTCAAAAGAAGCAAATGAAATCAAGGAATGAAACAGTGTATAGTATACGCAAAAACGAGCAAAAGTAAATATTTTTTCTAACTGCACACTTTTTCTTTTCCAGTAAACGAGGGAATTCGATGAGTTCTATGAATTTGATAAGTTGACATCAATTAGACGAATTTTGAGAACGAGTAAATACTGGACAACTGTCTCCTCCTAGTATGAGACGTTTCAGTAGTAAACATCCACAACCTCATCAATGACATAACCTAGGTCTTTCAAGTCTTGATGCTGGACTAATGAATCAGCATCCAATGGTCTACATGTTTCTGAATTCGATCCCTGGTGGGCACATAAATGCTTATTACTGTAGAATGCCATACCAACACAAAACAGTTCTCCAGTTTTTATCGGTTCTCAATCATTTCGTAACTAATATCGATCCTTGGTGTAAACTATAAAATTCAATAACCTCCACAAGCTCTATGGTAAAATGAAGGAAGTTTGTTGCTTACAGTTATTTCCTAGTCTCCGTGGTCAATTTTTATGGCTATATTCATCGGAATAAACAAATATTCATTTTAATAATTTCTGGTAAAATTGCATTATAAATTGTGTGATTTAATAGATTACCTATTCAACTTTTAACTAATTGAATCATGACAATGGGTCTATCCACCAATTCGTTATTTATCTTATGAACCACTATTTTATCTAGAATATTCTAGTACAAGTCAATAAGATTGTTTCATTTTCAATCAAAACACTTTCTACTTAGGTGGTTATGATGGTAGTGCTCATCTACGAACAGTTGAATGTTTCAAATCTCCTATTAAACAAAATCCCTATGCATTATCAAGTAATGTTTTACAATCAAAATGTAATACATTGTCTAATTTATTGAATAAACCTAATATTTCTGACAATTATAACAATCATGTTGATGGTGATGATGACGATAATAATGATGATGGTATTTCTTGTAATCATCAACCATGTTCTATGAACTCTGATTTTGAGTCTATTTCCTCATGCAACTCATCTGAAGCGGTTACATTTGTTGGAACAACACAAAATCGGGTAAAAGTTGTTTATAATTTTTGTAAATTCAATTTGATTATTTGTTTCATTAGAATTGTTGAAATCAGTGCTTCCAAGTTTTCAATGGTGGTCTAAGATTGATCGGTTCATGATTTAAATGAAACTCAACGATCTCCACAAACTTATACAATAAACCATTGGGCTTTTTTGATGAAAATTTGGGAAAATCCGGAAAGTGCATAACATGTAAAAGGATGTTCACCGAGATAACTCTTTAAGAATTTTCTCTTTCCAAACAGATTATAGGTTTTAGTGAGGGACCTAAAGAATGCAAGGATTATGCGATTCGAGAACGACTGTGTTGATGAAAAAATACTGAACGTTTATGACTTTCCGTGTTTTTGATCTCTGGATAGCTTGTTAACTAACGGATTTAAGAAAAATCGTAGGTTCGCGCAAACCTAGCAAGAAGGTAGAATGATGAAGCTCTTAAATATGAGGATTTCATTGGTTGTTTTGTGGAGCAGAAAATTAGATGACGGGGAAATTGTAATTATGAAGATGAGAAGTATTTTGAAGGGTATGCCTGTGATCTTGTAAAATGGAAATGTTTTTGACTTCAGTTGGGCGTGCTAATTGGACAGATTATGTGAATTCCGTTTGTTTGCATTTCCAGGCTTGGAAGAAGCCATGTTACATAAGTGCTTCAACTATTGGTTATGATTACTTAGTGGAACATAATTCAGCAAGACTCAATTCACTAATCATTAAATTTATGAACTATAGTTATGTCATTCTATTTTTATGCTGACCAACATTACGTTATGCTTGTATACCACGTATTTCAGCCATCATAATCCATGAAGATACATAACCCTATCAAAGAATTTCCCACTTATATTTATTTCGCAATTATCTTCATACACACATAAATATAAGAGAAGGGCTTGGCTTTGTTGATCTAAAGGTTCTGTGACAGTTTTTCATTGAAAGGCGTACCAAAGAAGTACATCAATCTTGTACAAGCTCTCTACCTGAACATTACTGATCAAGTTGGAGCTTATGGGGTAAATGTCATCAGAATTGTCAACCTGAAGTGGTGTTCATCAGAGTTGTCCACTTTCTTCATTTTTATTTACCTTCATCATCAACACTCGTTTAAAGATAACGCTCACGTCGTCTTACTTTCCAATGGTTCGTCTACTCGGAAATTCATTTGTTAACGTAAAGCACTCTGGTGACGTAGTTCTATTTGATGGAGATGCTTACAACATGTGGTCTTTTGACTACCTTGAGGGACAATGTAATCGTGTTTGAGATGCGATCCTCTCCTTACAGATGCGGAACTTTGTCTCAGGACTAGTTTACGTCAACGCCTGAATTGATAATAGAGAGTGAATTAGTAGAGCGGGTCGACCAATTCACCTATTTTAGGAGTTGTGGTGCCTGGTCCTATATCGAGCCCACATAGGTTATTCTAGCTTCTGGGCAAACCAACTTATCCATTTTCCTCAAGCTTCATTTTGACCTTGGTAATTGTTTGCCTGTCAACCTTGACTGTTCTAATGTAAGCGCGTGTGTGCATTTCCTATCTTATTCATCACATATATGTATGTTATATCTGAAGCGTTACGAATTCACTAGTAGCGAACGGAACAAAGACTTGTGACCAGAGACCGATAAGCTAGCTATTCTGACGCGACCCAGACCCAGCTAACTAGGGTAAGAAGTCCAAGTTGGAAGCGGGGAAGTTATATTCCGTAGCAACCAGAAGCACAGCAATCAAATAAGGGAAAAAGTCAAGCGTATATATACAGCAACAAATTGTCCTTGGGCATCATTAATAAATAGCACACACAAAGAAACAATGGACCAATAGCGTTTAAGGTAGTTTACAAGTGGGAAATATGACGTGAAGGTAAAAAGAGCGCTTTTGGCGCGAAAACAGTTAGATCCAAATTTTCAAAATAAAATTACAAAATTAAGCCACTTATCAAGTAAGTTCTGGGGATTTGACATCCCCAACAATGTAGCTTATTTTAATCTGGCTATAAATATTGATTGAAGCTTGATTAAATCGAGTTGGCTCACTTGCCTTCTCCAATCTGCTTTGCTTTCTTCTCTTTGTCCCCTTGATTGTTTGTTGAAATCAGTGAGTGTACAAAATATACGCATTCAAAAATCCATTGTCGTATTTGGTTTATTTCATTCCGTTATTCACTAACGTGGATTAAGCCGATAATTATATACGAGGATTGACGATATGTATATTTCGATAGCATTCATTCATACTAACTGCAGTCAGATTAAGGGCTATTAGTGCTGATGGTCTGGTGTTTGGAGAAATCTCATCACGAATTCAGAAGGCTCGATCGGCGTTTGTCAACTTGAATCAATCGTGTCGTATGCAGGATATTTATCAAATCAAGGATCAGTATACGATGCTTCAGTTCGCTCCGTTCTACTTCATGGCTATGAAACGTGGCTTTAAAATACAGGAAATTCACAGGTTGCTAGTATTCGATCATAGATGCCTTCGAAACATTGCTCGTGTATGTTGGGACCGACGAGTTAGCAATTCTGAGGTCAGATGCAGAGTAATAGATAAGGGTGACAAGTTGATAGATGAGTTAGTATAAATTCACCAAATCAGGTTGTTAGGAAATGTGTTATGTATGTCCAAACACCGGTTCCCCCAACGGATGATGTTTCCTAGTGAAAATGGTGTTCGAAAGTTAACAGTGCTTGGGCAATCGTTGGCTTTATATCATGGTTCACATGTATATTAAAGCCACCATCTGATCACTGTTGGCCTTGTATCTGACTCCATTTAGATCATGTGGTAATTGTTATTGAAATATACATGTCATCTATGTAATTCTCGACTCAATTCGCGTTAGAGAACAGCGGAACTGAATAAGTCAAATACGAGAATGAAGTTTGAATACGAATATTCCGTACACTCATTGATCTGCACAGACAATCAGGGAAACTAAGCGAAGAGGATACGGCGAAGCGAGACGACGCGCAGTGAAGAAGGTGAATGAATCAACTCGATATA
This sequence comes from Schistosoma mansoni, assembly GCF_000237925.1. Taxonomy (NCBI): domain Eukaryota; kingdom Metazoa; phylum Platyhelminthes; class Trematoda; order Strigeidida; family Schistosomatidae; genus Schistosoma; species Schistosoma mansoni. Next base: position 687,863 of record NW_017386033.1, on the reverse strand, counting down.
ATCAAGCGTGATTCAACATTTAGACCAAAAATAAGTTACAGACATGTGATGAATTGGGCAAGCAATTAACACACATACGATCACATAAGAAACTGTCTAGATTAATAAGCGAATCAGTGACAAGGTCAAGATGTGGCCTGAGAAGAATGAATATATTGGTCTGTCCAGAAGCTAGAATAACCTTTTGGGCTTAACATAGTACCAGCCACTACAGGTTCGAACACTTCACTCCACCTACTTTTTTTCAGCAACCGGATAGTATCATTAACATCTAGAGTTTAGTTCATCATAACTAAGTGCACCTGGGGAATGAATTCATAAATAATGTCATTTTCGTGTAACAGATTACTTTGCGTATTATAGGTATTATTACCAAGTTTTGATTTGATAATTTTGAATAAATTGAATATTGGGTAGATTGTTATAAATAAATAATATATTTGTGCATTATAGTTGTTATTTCTTAAAAAGTTTAACATACCTATTTGTTTCCCATATGTTCTATCTTATCGCTTGGCGATTTTCTTTTACTCTTTTGTTCCTCCCTTCCAGAAAACGATGACTCTAGAAAACTCAAAACCTAAGCTAATTAGTCATAAACCATCTATTCCATCCGCTTCAGTTAAAGTCAATTGTAATGGTGGGACTTCTACACTATCCTCCGTCATCCCATCTTCTTCTAATCCTTTCGCTGATTGGAAATGGTCATCTGGACCTTCATTAATTGCTCATGAAGGATGGGTTGGTATATGTGTCCTTCCTTTTGGCCAGTCATCTTCAGTCCATTAATTTCATATACTCGTAACATTATCATCAATGTAGAAAATATTACTCTTTTATTTTACAAATATGTAAATTCGTCGGTTTTTTTTTAAATTTTGGTGTTTCACGTACCATAACTGTCCTGTTGACGTTAACATTTTAACTGTATACTGTATATACCTTATATGTTAATCTGTTTGCTATGCGGAGACATATCTGTACTGATAATACGTTGTTACATGTGACTATGTGACTAAGTGATATATTTCTGTTTAGTTTGTATAGATTGTTTTCTAACACTAATTTATACTCATTCATATTCTTTTGCTTTCTTTCATATGTATATGATTTCAGTTAGACATTTTATTATCTCTATGTAAATATCCTCGTCGTATCTTTTTTTTAAAGAATTTTGCATTTCCCACTTTCCTTTTTGCTCTCTTACACGATGGTTCAATTATGTGTATTTATTTCTTATTACAGTATTTGGATCTCCTTTTTTTTAAAAAAATAAAAGCACCTCTATGATGACAATTTATTTTTAAGCAGGAATATCTGCAATTGGTTGAATATTAAAGAAAAAAACAGATGATAAATTATGCTGATTTTGCACAACCAAGTTGATTTAAGTTTCCCCCATCTCCCTGTTTTTTTTTAATTTTAAATTGAGACCTGTTATTCTCCTGTTGTTGTTTTTTTGAAACTAGTTTAGCAACCGAAATATATTTCCAATATTGTTGCCTATTATTTTTAATTAGTTTTAGTGAACTAAATTAGTTAGGTTAGAAAGAATATTTATGTTATTTGAGATTTGTCTTTGCTACACTGTATTGTTCGTACACCAACTTCCATCCGTGTATAAATATACTGATCTATCTAAACCAGTATTATGTTGTCTTTTGGTTATGAATGATCAGATATGGCTGAATTATTAGGGTATGATAAAGTTGTATGTCGATATCCACAGTGATGAAATATTCATGTCAGATGTTTCTATCCTTGTTATAGACATGAAGTTTCTCAGGTATCATGAACTATACATCTTTACACGTAGAGGTTTGTAGGTAGTAAATATAACACGTCTCAAGGTCATCTTGACCTAAAGCTTTACAGTAAATATCAGGGATTGGGAAATAGAAATTAACTAAGCTTCTTAGGGTTTACAGCTTATCCTAAAAGTATTTGCCTGTTGATAATGTAATAGCCAGTACAATATCCAGAATCAACTGCTCCTTGCACGTTAAAAGACCGATATATTATTAATAAACTGTAGAAATTTCATGTGACATTTTTCGGATCAGTTTCGTTTGAGGTACATCACACTTCACAAGCTGACTGAATCTGTATTTATGAAGGTTGAAGAGATAATTTCTAAAACGGATTTCCTGGGAAATCACTACTTGAGTTGTTATCACAGAGTCAGTTTCGTTGAAATAGACCACCTTCAAATAACAATGTACTGGTAAAACCGCATTTAGAAATATGTGTATGGTAATGTTTGGTGTACGGTTCCATAATCTCCAGATATATCATATTACGAAGTTGACAATTTTTTCAAAAATAGAGAAATGGAAACGGTGGGGTGATTTTATCCGTGGTGACTTGCTAAAACCAGGATAGTTATAGGGTCTTTCTCATTCCCTCATTGTGCTACGAAAAATTCATACAACATTGTAGCATAGAGAAGAACAGTTTGAATTTTATCTTGTGAAGAAAATGCCTCCTAGTGACGGGGGTGTTGCTTACGAAATTGAGAGGACGAAAAGCGAATGTCCGGCGCTTTAACCGGGTTGGTGGACACGGAAAGTTCACCTAGGGGAGTTGAAAAACCCTGCTTCCAAATCAATGGTGCACATGGGCTCCATTATTCTGAGGGAAAAAATGGCGTATGAATCGATCGTAGATCACCGGCTACCATGGGACTGCATCTCCTTACGATGCTCCACTACCTTGTGGATCAGATCTTTAGGTCAAAGGCTCCGGGTGTGGCCTTCTAAGAGAACCATCTGTTTCGGTCTGGGCACCCGGGCAGTATTACAGCCCTCACACAAATCAAATGAGATTTGTGTGGCGCATAAACATCTGGTGCCCCTTTGTACCAATATTTATGTGTTCAAATAAATAGATTATTATATGTTTTTCCCAGTGGGAACGTTGAATCATCAGAACTCCTGACTGATTACTTCATTAAGTAACGTCAGTAATTTAGTTTAAAAATAATTCAAATAACTCCAATACGAGCGAACTTTAAAATGAAAGATTGGTCAATAATTGTAATTAATTAGTTGGTTTATTGATATAAAATCAATAAAGTCTCTGATTGATTACTAACTTATAGATTGGGCAAAATAGAACACAATCCTTTTTGGTTACATAACACATTGGGACACAATATGCTCGCTCATCCTTTCACTATTTTTTGTTAAATCTAAAATGTTATGTTATATAGAATAAACAACAGGGTACATAATTTATCAATAGGCTGGCGTAAATTTAAAGCTAGATTTAATATTTTGTGTCTATTTTGTACACAATTTTCTAAAATTACAGTTAACTAACAACTCCTTAACCATTTTCTTCATCAATGAGAACAGTTCGTTTTCGAGTTCTTTTTTGGTAGATTTCTAATCCGATTATCAGTTGTATAACAATTAAACTAATGTATTTCGTTATATGTACCCATATTCCACCGGATTTTTCGGTAACTTGTAAGCTGAGTCTTTTACTGTCCCCATAATATTAAGATAGAAATATTTGATACCGTGGTATTCATAATTTTGCTCTCTAAATTAAGTTGATAGTTCATCTAAACAATCTATAGGATTGGGACTGTCATACAATCAAGGAATGCCCTTATTTGAACAACCACTGAAAACCAGGATTCAGTGGACAGATGCTCCAACCTAGTATCAGACTATTTAGAAGTGCATGCTCACAATCTCACCAGGGATCGAACTCTGAACCCTCAGGTTTTGCAGCAGATGCTTAACTTCTAGATGGCTGAGCATGCAACCACGGGTTTATATTTCTAATTTCAATTAATATGCCATATCTCGTAACTATCTTTTAATGTGATTGTTAACTACCTTACACCCGTTGTGATTAATTACCTGTTAACACTCAAGAATTATCGTAAAAAATGTATTCTACACAAAGAAAAGATCAGCAAATTCGACCATAAAAAAAAGCAGAAACTAAATGTTTATTCCCTAGTTTGAATTCCTCTCCTTTAATTTCGATTAATGTGTTGCTGTATTTTGCTATTGATGTTTACAATCCCTGAAAGAAAGATAACTTCATATTAAAATCTATGTGATGATATTTAATATTCAATGAAATAAACATATCAAAATGTTGAGATAGTAGAGAAGATTTATAGCTCAGGTGGGTGATTTTGATGTAGGTTTGTTCTCTGAGCTGGATGGTTTGGTCCAGCTCAGAGAACAAACCTACATCAAATATCAAAATGTTGTATTTCAAATCAGTATGTTTTAATAAATACTCTCACTTCATGTACTGATGAATAATATTAATTAATTGGTGAATTTATGAAGGACTCAATATCTGGATTTTTCTTCTTTACCTATTCAAAGCTATGCACCAATGATAATTAGGCTAATTTGTTGTAATAATAAGTAGGGACGAAATTGATTATAATTTTCATCATTATTTCAAGACCAGATTAGTATACCGGTTTTAATAAATAATCAGTAGTATATACACATTGTGACTGGAATGTGAAACTTGAATTCCATCATAAGCTAACTCATAGTTAATTTATAGGTATCATTACCGAGTTTTGATTCGATTCATAGTTTATTTATTTACACTTGTTGACACTTACATTTTATCCAATTTGCCTAGCTCACACATATACATGATATCTGGAACTTCTGAATGATAACGTCTGAATTGTTGGTTCAAATCTCACGGTGTCCATCGATTTCGCAAATATAGAAGATATGCATTGTTGATGAATTTCAATCAACATAAAGGACGACAGATTCTATGTGACTGCTTACAGTATTTAATATGATAATATCTAATGACAATGTGATGAGTACATTGTAACTTAGTTTTTAGATTTCGTTTACTACTGAGAACTGGACTGTATAAAATTAATTACTATTTATCAGTTGACTAGTGTAAATATAATATGACTGATCAGTAATTGTTTAGTTAAAATAAGATATCTATCTTAAAGATAAGAATAAGAAATAAAAATTTACTGAACTTACTCAAGTATTGGTCTAGTACCGGATTTCGCTTTTAGTTCAGTCTTATTCGGCCGTGTAAAATTCATTGCTAGCCAGCAGTCTTTATCCTCAATTTTCAAGATCAATTTTCAATTCAAAGAATAATTCAATCCATCGTAGGTAAAGACTAAATCTCCTGACAATTACCAAAAGAAATCATGCTATACAATGATAAATAGCATGAGTGGATAGTATATTTGCAATATTTTCGTTGTTTCGAATCGTGAATTACGTCAAGTGGTGGTTGAACAGTTAAATGACTAGACTTTCAACCAGTATATGTCACATTTTAATCCGTTTTGGCCTTCTATAACTTAAACATCTGCATAGTTTCTTCAGATAATACACACCGAGAGTATGACTTATAGTTGAGGATATGGGGATAAATACGGTTTCTGAGTTTCCAAATAACATATCATTGTTTGTAAGTTATTATCAGGTTTTCGATGTACTCCTTTGCAAATTTATGTGGATTCAACACAAGGGTTATAGGTGACATAATATTCCACAACAAACGAATGAATATAGCTACATGGGTATCACCGGATCCCACTACAGAGAATCAGATCAATCATATTTGCAAAAGTAAAAGCTTCAGATCACCTTCTGGTAGGAACCATTATGGAACTGAAGCTAAAGAAGCAATGGAAAACTGAGGAAACAGCAAGGAGGATCCGATGCAGACGTAAAGCCAAATATTAGCAAAGCAAGGACTTCATTACTACAGTTGAAGAACATGTGAAACTCAAAACAACTGTCAGCCAACATAAATCAGAATCTTCAATGTGAACATCAAGACGGTTCTACTGTACGTAACTGAAACTTCGAGAACTACTACAACCGTCATCCAAAACGTACAGGTATTTGCAAACAATTGTCTACACAAGATGCTGAATATCCGTTGGTCGGATACCATCAGCAACAGCCTATTGTACTTCGGGGGAGAACAAACCAACTTCCATCTGAATAGGATATAAGAAAACGACGTTGGAAGTGTATAAGATACATATTGAGGAAATCATCAAACCGCATCATGAGGCAAGCGCTAATTTGGAATCTTGGAGGGAAGCAGAAAAGAGGAAGGCCAGAGAACACACTACGTCAAGAATCGGAAGCAGACATGAGAAGGATGAATAGCAACTGGAAATGATTGCCCAGGTCAGAGTTGGTTGGAGAATGCTGGTGAGCAGTCTATGCTCCTCTATGAGGAGTAACAAGAGTAAGTATGTAATGTACTCTCTCCTTACTCTTACACTAAATTATATTTTAGTGTGGATCATGTGACTTCAGTTCATCTTAAATACAAAATTTCATCAAAGCTGAAATAATGAACAAGCTACAAACAACAGCTTGATTTCACCGCAAGAGTTTAATAAAATTTAGATCAGCTTTTTTATGGGTAGAATCACTCATATATTATCCTATATAAGATTAAAATGTATTCATTTACCTTCATTGTTGATTATAAATGGTATATAATCAATAGTATCATTGTCTTCCGTAAAACATTGTAGAACCACAGTTGACATGATAAAAACAACCGTTGTGAATTGAGCCATTTCTGTTATTCCTAGATGTGGGGAATTGGAAGAAAAATAAATAGATTAGTCGCTACATAATTAAAACTCTCATAATTCATAAAGTCACCTTAGACCTTAGACCAATTTAGTAAGTTGTTTATTCTGCATTTTCCATGTAATTTTTTACTCATTTGTCAATCATTTGTTGGCACATAAATAAATCGTTATCTCTACAGTATTGTCATCTGTCTTACATCGAGTCGTCTCATTTCGTTGTAATAAGTAGCAAGTGGCAGTTTTTTTCGCACTCATAACAAATAACCATACGAGTAACAGTACCAGTATTTTGTCAACTTATTACAAATACACAACATTTCAACTGTCTTACGATAAGTAGTACGATACTGTGGAGTAAAGGACTTTCCCATTTATAAAATATACACTGTGAAGTACTCTAGTAGCTTACTGGTTATTCAAATCTAATTAATATCATATTGTGTTTGAGCCCTATTTATTTATTATTTCAATTGAATAAAATCGAAGTTTTGTTCAGTTCTTGAATGATCCAGAAATCACAACAACAAGTAAACGAATAAACCAATATATATATTCGGAATGAATAAATGAAAATTCCAGTAATCAAGAAATACTTTCTTATTCTATGAAGAAACATGCTGTTTTACATTAAAGAAGCAATTAAAACAATCTATTTTAACTGTTTAAGAAAAAGTTTTAATTTGTATAGGATCTTTATTTATTGATTTTAAATATCATTTTAATTATGATTTACCGCAAAGTTATTTTCTTCGATCGGCTTTCTACCTTGAATACAATGTTGAACCCGTTCACATAATAAGAGGCCTGTTGTCGCACTAATTTGATATTTAGTACATGGGAACTTTAATCGGGTTTTTTTATGAGTTATGTAAATAATGTACTGAGTAAGAAGAACATTACAATTTCTGACAAGTGATGAAAATTTTTAGATAGAGTATTGTTTGTATTAACAATACATAATGGAATATGGATTAGTTCATGTTATATGTCATCAATGGTACAAATATTTTGGAACTGTACGTAACTAAATTAAGCTTTTCTCTAAATAGTATGAGATTTTGAAAATAAACTTTCAAGCATTCAACATTTTAGATAGTGTTCACTAGTGAAGTTCAATACATGTGTTTCTTTCCAATAAATATTAGATCGATTTACTGCATCACAGTGATGATAGTTACATTAAGACTTGTATCTGGTACGCGTCATGTAGGAGGTTAAAGTTTTATCAACTAGGTCACTGATTTATAACTGTAACAAAATTGCTAAATAGGTATGATAGCTTATTATTTGTACCTTTTGGCAAAGTCCCTTGGTTAATTTGAAGCAATTCAGAAAAATCAGCTAGATATAACAAATAATAAGATTTTTAAGTGTATTAGCTTGGGATACATTTTATTTTACCGCCTCAGTTATTTGGTTTTACACCAACGAAATATGTACTTTGAAAGATTTATGTTGGTTTTATGAATAAATTAATGATTCTTGAAGCTAATTGACAGAAAGACGCGATAGCAGATTCGTATTATAATTTCCCATTGGAAGAGTATAATCAGTGATGAGGTGCTGGCAATTAGAAACGTTTTAAAACGAGAATGAGCTAATAAAAGTGGGGTTGAAAGTTTCTAAAAGAATATTACTGAAAATTTCGCCCCAAAATAACTTTCCGGATGCTTCTTGACGAAGCGAATTTACATAAAAACTTTAAGTATACGGATATAGCAAAACATTTGGAGCTGAGAATACTGTATAGAAAAACTACCATAAACTTGTTAACGGTTCACTAAAATTTGAGAATAATTGAGGCATAGTTCTACTTGTGAGATATCGAGCTGAAATTACAGAACGACGAAACGACAATAGATGTGGGGAGTATGGGTTTTAAGGACTTCCAAGAAATATACTATTTCATGAAAATTGCAACATAGAATGTATCTTGTTATAAATGAGAAATATTTTGAAGGAAATACAATTTCTGTAACCTAAAAGTTTTGAAGTTGTATGACGTGAGTTTGAGTACTCGATGGATATCCATTTGAATGAGTAAAATAGGAAGAAATTGAATTTTTATGATTCTTTTAATTTTCATGAACTTGCCTAGAATTATGTGAAGTATAGGAATGTGGAGGCTTTATTCCATAAATTCATTACTTGCTACGTTATCTCCATCTAACCGATCAGTTTGACTATATGTCCCAAAGAGTTGTCCAGCATATGAAACTAAGAAAATTGACTTTGGCACTGACTTCTGAAAGCGGTCTTAACGAAATAATAATAGGGTAGATTTATTATTGGATGGTCAGATCTGTTGACACTAGCTATATATTACTTTTAGTTGATTATTAGGAGAACAGGATTACTTGATCTACTTGCTATGATTATTCACACCAATAATTTCTACATGATAACACGAGGATATTATTGGTTTCATGAACCAATCAATGTTAGGCCACTATTGACAACCTGAAAGTATCGGACTCCTCATAAGTGCGCATCCACGATCTCGCACCTGAGAGCCGAACCCAGGAAATTAGTAATGAGTACTTTTTTAGTGTATGAGCCTAAACATTGTTTCTGATCATTTCTTGATGCTGCCAACTATTAACTATTAATGGACTATAGATATGACCAAAGGAAACATCAAGTCAGGTGTGATTCATTACAACAAAATTTTAGGACGTAATCCCGACTTATATTTGACATTGTTATCATCACTTATTAGGTAGTTCAATGCACCATGACTTAACGTTTGAACCATTCAACAATGAATTATATTTAGTTTGGAAACGTCGAGATTCATTGAAATTCTTTGGTATGGTGCGTCTATGAGTCTCACATAAAGCTAATTACACATCAAAGATTCCACAAATTACAACTAATTATTGTTTAACAATGGGTAATTTTTTTCTACACTCTATTGCGAAACGTACTTAGTTGTAGTTGGTTTTTAGATTGGGAATGAAAATCGTACCAATTATAATTATGATAAATTTTCTAAATGAACGTTTATATTGGTTTCCTAAGCCCCAGTCTAAATCTAAACAGTAACTTATATACGAGAGTAAACACGCGAAATGTGGAAAGAACGCTTACGCCAAGGTTGGTTTATGTACGGAAAATGGAGGGTATTTATGGCATTTCAGATGGTCTAAAGCTTCTGGGAGATTGTGAAACCCTACTAAAAATAGTGGCAGGATAGGCAATCATTCAATCAGAAATATGGCACCAAACTCATTACATTCTAGATGTTTCTGAGAAAATTCAACTCGATGTTGATTAGATAAAATGTTTTCTAGCGTTTTCAGGGCCTATTTGGGCTTTTTCCGATGAATATTTCGGTTCATCCCTACAAATCATAGTCTAATAACAGTTCCCTTTAATGTAGTATATTGCATACAAAGTGTTTCGTAGATTACCTTAGAGATTATGTTTGCGTTTATCGTGAAACTAACTAGCAGACAATCTAGAAAATCATTTTTGTTTATACTTCATACAACACTGAGTTCCATGTAATTTATCACCGATATATATGTTTGAAGAATAAACGGTCTTAGAGTGAACGATCTCTATCAAGAGATGAGGAAGTTATTGAGAGCGACCGTTCATTTTAATAATCTGTTCTTAAATATTCAGTGGTAATTTCTAAATTTATACGTTGAGTATGAATTACATTTTGAAAAATCTGTATATTATTCATCAGGTATCATAGCAACAGTTTCCAGTAGAAGTATCGATAATAGTAGGCCAAATAGTACAGTTGTAATAATTACTGTATGTGTCAGATAAGAATTTGTTGAAGGTTAAATTCTTCAAGAACAAATATGCTAGTATTACATCCTAAATTTGTAATGATAGCCAACTGTCTATTCTTCTAAATAATTAATAGATACTGTAGTGAACAAAACACGAGTGGGGGACAATCGAATGTATTTAAGCACAAATTACAGACTATCTCACTAAATTCTGATAATCATACAGTCAACGGCTAATTTGCAAAATAACAATCAGTTGTCTCAATCTTAACTGTTCCTTCTGCAAATATCAGTCCGTCTTCTCTGATTTCATTGTTCATGCATTTTCGTACCGATTGCGTTTCATTCTTGTTCTTTACTTGTCGATCTTCTGCCAAAATACATTCTATGTTTGACCATCACCATATACTACTTATATGGATATAAGCAGAGCACACCACAATACTACGCAGTCTGATTAACCTTTACTGAAAGTTCATTACTCATTAATAAATTATTCAGATCTATTTAGATCCAAACATCACATCTTTGTTTATACATATTGCTTGGAAACAATCAACTACGCATGGATCCTTAAAATAAAGTGTTTGTATTTAGTATCAAATCTAAAATAAACTACAGTTTGACATCTATTTTCAGTTTATTATTAATTAGACCAAGTTAACGCTAAAACTAGTTGTAAGCAAAGATGGACAGTGGCTAACAGTGGAATCCAGGACGCGCGTTTCGTCCCATTTGGGACTCGTAAGCTGGATGTACCTGCGTCAATGGGAAGATTCAAACAAACAATACTAAGATAAAACTGATGACCATTGATTATAATTTATTTCAATTTAAGAGAAGAAAACAAAGAACACTTAATTAAAGTTATATAATTATATGAACAACAAATACTGTCATAACAGGTATTCATCATTCTTGTTCTTCCGATTCATTAAAGTATCTAAAAAGTTATTAAATTTACATAAGAAGACAATGAGTTTAATAGAATGAAATAACATTATTGTACGATTGTAAGATAAATTTTGAAATTTTATGTATCATCATACGTTTTGTTAATATAATATATGAACTACTAATGTGGTATGTGCTACTGATATTGACAGATATAAGTAGTATATACCACCAGTCAAAATGAAATAACTGGCGACTGAAGGTTGAGAAGATTGAATAGGGGAGAACGGGAACAGATAGAGATCGGTATGAAAATGAAGGAACAATAAATTCTGAGACAATTGATGGACATTTTGCAAATGAAGTATTCACTGTACGGTTCTCAGACTTTACTAAGAAATTCTGTAAATTTGTATTCAGATACGTACTCGTTTACAACAACAACAATTAACATCGGTCTTTTTTTCCAACATTCTACTGATACCAGTTCGATCGTATGTAATACAATCTATTAACGAATTTCATGTTTTTAATACTCAGTGCTTACTGAATAGCCTAACTGTATGAAATGTTTGAGGATGTAATTAAATCCTTGCCAATGTCTATATAGTTTAGGTTTACTGTTTCTGTTCATTTCTTTTTTTGTTTAAAATATTGAAGAATCTCATAGGTATATGAATCCGAATCACTTGAGCCTACAGTGATAAACCTGATTATAAGGCAGTCATTGACAATTTATTTGTATGAGTTTTAAATGCAAAGGCCAGTCACCTCAAAACGGAATTTCTGAAAAATCCTCATTTTTTGATAGCAAATTAATTGTTATAATACTGTGTTACATACTACTTATATCTTTCGACATAAGTAGTATGTGACACTAATTAGAAGTGGAATGTATAGCAGCAGAAGGCTAAGAAAACTGAAGTGAAGAAAACAGTAAAGGAAATAGAAATAAATATTCAATTGGAGAAAAATAACTTTTTATTAAAGTACATTTGAATATTCTATGGGGGTTTTCAAACAACTTTTTAATATAATTAGCCCCTTTAATAAATTTCGATAACGCAATCAGAAGACAAAGTTTATCAGAATTATGTGATATATTTGCATAATACATTTTTATATGAAAATTAAAAAGTCTTAATTAAAATTTAAAAATGACTTAACAAGTATATGTGCGATCAGATTGTTCGCAATGTATTACGCAAATATATCACATTATTCTGATAAACTTAATCTTTTCATTGCATTGTCGGAACTTTTTTATAGTTAATAAAAAGAACAGAGTGTTTAACTAATCATGCTTTGAGTATAGTATTCGAATATTTATTGACTTTTCTAGGTTAGAGAATAATTGTTACTTGGATTAGATGTTTTGACATAGAAGGCTTATGATATCAACCCCCAAATGCTTTGGTACGGCTGAGAGTGAGGAGAAGCATCTCTCCCTCTCGAATTGCTTTCACATAGGCACTTGCGTGGAGCCACTGCTAGGAAAGTTTTAATCACTGTCTTCTTGGGGCAGGGGTATTGTTTAACACAATTGAGATAACGAAAAACGAATATCCGGCTCTTTAGCTGGGTTGATGGATATGAAGGATCCACCGACGGGAGTTGGAAAACCCTTATTCCAAACCAATGGTGCACATGGGCTCCAGTATCCTGAGGGAAAAAATGGCATATGGACCTATTGTTGGTCATCGGATACCCTGGGAGTGCGTCTCCTAATGTTGTTCTACTGCCTTGTGGATTAGACCTTTGGGTCAAAGGCTCGGGGAGTAGCCCCTTGAAAAAACCATCTGCTTCGGTTTGGGCATCAGGGTAGTATCACAGTTCTCGCACAAATCAATGATAACTACTACTGGTCT
>NW_017386033.1:639743-674557 GCF_000237925.1 Schistosoma mansoni | reverse complement strand
GGTCACAATAAAGCTAATGATAAGAAAAATACGAATATGAATAGTTCAGTTACGTAATAATTGTACAATAGGAAATAGGCATGTTACATTGATCTATAAATAGACTTCAGAGTTACCATTCATAATTCAACAGGGGATATAACACAAACTGCATCACGAGGCAATCCCTAACTTGTAATCCGGAAGGGAAGTGAAAAAGAGGAAAGCTAAGGAACACATTACGCCGGAAAATAGAAGCAGACATGAAAAGGATGAATAACAACTGAAAAGAACTGGAAAGGACTGCCCAGGAAAGAGTTGAATGGAGAATGCTGGTGGGTGGCCGATGCTCCTCCACTAGGGGTAACAGGCGTAAGTAAGTAATTAGGTAAGTTTTCGACAGTATCAATCACTTTAAATAAATAAACACTTGATATTATATTCGAGGATTCATTAAAATCGTAAATTTTTATTAGAATAGATCACTATTATTGTGTGACGCATATGTATTTGGTGCCCCTTTGTACCAATGTATATGTGCTCAAATAAAATAAATAAAGATATCAGAGTTAATTGATAAAGAAACAATTAATCATGTTATATGTTAATTTAAATCTATTTTATGCAATAGAAATATACTTAAATCAATTAGTCGAATTGGTGTGAACCAAATAATTTGATTATCCATACTCAGATCTAATGTTTGAACTAATTTAATCTATCTTTTAGATGAAATAGTGTTTAAATATCTATATGTCAATTTACAAAAAATATGAACAAAATTTTTGTCTGTAATTACTTTCTACTGACTTCATTATATTGCACTGAATTAATATCAACTACTACTACTACTACTTACGCCTGTTACCCCTCGTGGAGGAGCATAGGTCGCTCACCAGCATTCTCCATCCAATTCTGTCCAGGGCAATCCTTTCCAGTTCCTTCCAGTTGTTATTCATTATTTTCATATCTGCTTCTATTTCCCGGCGTAGAGTGTTTTATGGCCTTCCTCTTTTCCACTTCCCTTCCGGATTCCAAGTTAGCGCTTGCCTCGTGATGCAGTTTGGTGATTTCCTTAATGTATGTCCGATCCACTTCCAACGTCTTTTCCTGATTTCCTTTTCAGCTGGAAGCTAGTTTGTCCTCTCCCGTAATAATTACAGGGATTGATAAACGACAATTTAATCTAGAATAGCTCTGATCATATAAGAAAGAGGTTTTTAGTACTTTAAACTAGTCCTGTGAATATGAGGAACCAAATAGTCGAAGTTCTAATTCATCTTCGTTTACTTATCGACTACAATCTTTTAAGTTCTCTACATCTTATTCGAGTTTAAAATTAAAATTTGAATAAGAGGAATAATTTTAACCAATGTATATCATACAATGGTTATTAAATTTTCATACTTACTCAGTTATTCGACGTGTACCATGCTTATTTTCCAATTCTTCTGGTGTTGGTGCTCCAAAGTCTATTTCAGTTTTACTTTCACCATCGTTAAATTTTAAAACTTGTTTAGAATTCAACGAAAATTTCACTCCACCAACTTCAATAACCATGTCACCTGGAATAATAGAAAAAAAACTAATTAAATAATAGTATAAGTAAAATATATTGACTGCCTTGAGTTAACCAATCAGAATTAAAATAACGCCTCAATGATTTTGAGCAAAGTTTAAAGAGCAGTGATAGACAACGTACATGTTAATATTAACCAAATGAAAATTGGTATTATTTAGTTTTTAAAATGTATGGACTCAATGAAGATATCTGTTATACAGCAATAAATTCAATTTTAGGTGATGTTTAAACTAAATTACATGATATACCTGCTTCTAAGATAGATTGTGTGTCTAAGTACTTAACGTCATTTATTTGGAAATCACGAGTATTTTAAAAAAAGTAGATAATGTTTTCGCTTCCTTACTCTCACATTAAATCTCGACCCTAAATTTCCCAAGTTTGTAAACAGGAAGGTGACATGGCGTTGAATTGTAGCTGAAGTCCATTCGTGTTGAAAACCCTGATTCTAATTTATAAACTCAACTCAAAACTCCAATCTAAATCGCAATATCAAATCCTAACTAATTTGTATTGTGATTGATGTCATATAGTGTTGAAAACTCTATGGGATGATAACCTTAACTCACAACATTGGCCCAACTCCTAGTACGCATGTACGTATGTATGTAAACACTACTACTATTATTAATGGTAGTAGTAGCATGCTTTACAACGTTACTCAGTAAAATACAAAAACCATACTATGATACTTTATTTGCAAAATGTTCTTTAATTGTCTCAGGCTTCATTGTTCCTGGATTTCCACACAAATTGCTTTTTATTTCTGTTCTTCTCTTCTTGATCTTCTCAATCTTCTGCTGTCAGATAATCTATTCCTTACTCACAATATATACTACTTATGTCGATATAAATAGCCCACACCACAGTAGTAGTAATAATAATAATAATCGAAATACGAATGACATTTAGTTTCATTTATATTATCTTACAATAAGACAAACTAAAACTTGTAAATCGCTTTCGTTAATTGAAAGATCAATGTTTATAGAAAAAAATCCTTTTTCAGAAGAGTACAACCCACCTTTTTCGTTTATATGAAATGGAACATTTAAGGTTTCACTCTTCCTTTTAGCAAATATATTTGGGAGTAGTAAACAAATGGTGAAAAAACCAGTCACTAGAAGATAATTCATTTGTATATATTTACAACTAAAACAAAAGAAATTAATGTGCATTGAATTTGTTGATTCCAACAAAATATAATTCTTTTCTAAGTTAACATCACTGACTAGCTTTAGTTGGACAACCACTGAATACCAAGAAACATTGAGCATCTGCTTCGTCCTAGTACGAGACTCGTCATCACTGGGCGCCCTTAACCCCTCCGGAGATCGAACACGAGTACTACATTTGTTCCGGAGAGCTCATAATCTTTAGATAACTGAGTTACTATCAAATGGTTTACAATTTTAACTTCAGTTAGTTAGACATCACTTTTTTAATGCGATTAATGGGTAACATCATCACATCCGATATTGTAGAACTCTGCTCGGTAAATTCTCTCCCGAAATTAGTCACGAGTAAGACTTCCAAGTTGTCTAGCTATAGTCATTCCATGATGTAAACTATGAAATTCAAAAATCTGAAGTATTGATATGATTAAGAATACTAATAAGAGCCTTAGATTACTATGAATGAAGCCCGAGTAGAATTCACTGTCCTACTGAACAGTTGTGAACTAAGTCAATTATTATATTGAGTGTATAATTTAATTAGTCAGAATATCATAGTCTGTTTCAATTTCTCTCATGTACTAATTGTGAAGTAGAGAATATAAAAGTTTTGGAATATACAAAAATTTTACTACTTACATAACTTTCGATGGGTTGAGGATAAAGAGACATTCGTATATATATATATATATATATACCGAATATTTTTAAAGCAATCCGCTAATGAGAAAAGGAATTTTCCAAAATTCATACCAACTCATTTACACGTTCATGGATTATAAGGTTAGTTCAATAAATCATGAAAATCTACTTAATATATATTGAATTAATTATTTGATTATTCTATCACTCATTTATTTATTTATATAAATATAGGTAAATAATTGAAGTGTAATGATTTAAATTTTTGCCCTTGTTGATATTTATGATTAAATTTTGACTAGTCGTAGTTGGCATACGTATGTCCTGTGAGGATTTTCCCGATAATAATAATAATAATAATAATAATAATTCAAACCAGTACAAATTGAATAAAAATTCATACTCGATACACTGGCTAATGATTGTTTAAACTGAGTGGCTCAATGAATAACATAATGGCTTTTGAAGCAAAAGGTAATATGTTTGAGTTCAAATGTTCGGGAGAAACATTCGAACTATATTCGACGCCATGTTGCCACCTAAACCAATGGTTGGACGCAGATAAAATCAGAATATCCAGAGTTTTAATGTCAGTGATAAAGTGCTCGTCAAGTCATACAGCGGAAAAAATCGTTGGGAACCTGGAGTCATTGAAAAGAGAATAGGAAATGTTCTATACAAGGTGCGTGGGACTTTCGGAACGTGGATCAGACACATTAATTAAATACACAGAGAAAAAAGGATTCTAGACACCGTAGATAGTCAAGTGAGGCTTCCGCTAGAGATAATTACAGATACTCCAGTGGCAAGAACCCCAACAGACACCCATAGACACAGGATACCAAGGAAGTCCGAAAACCTGTTACCAAGCTGGAAGTAGACCCGAAGAAAAAGTCCTATTTCTTGAAAGGGGGGAGGTGTTGGGATGATCCTGCAAATTTCTCGCAATCGACATGACAAGCTCATGAAAGATTAAGGAGCATTTCATCCAATCAGCGTTTGATTAGAAGTTATGTTAGTAACATAGCGAAAATGAAAAGTCACATGTAGAGATTCTGATTGGCTGATTAATACACTGCTACTATGTTTAGCGGTATTCTAGAATATTCAGTAAAAACCCAAGGACTTTAAAATACTATAAAAATCATATATTGCCTGTACATAAAACGAACCTTGGAGTAAAGTGCTTCCCACATATTTTGTGCCTTTTCTCTCATCTTCAAGTCGCTGTATAGTTCTAGCTCGGGGGTTACGAAACTAGCTAAGGATCCAAATATAGCGTTCAATCACAAGACGTATCACATAAACATTGAGATGCACGTAAATTCGGCTGACAATTCACATACTGGATAAAACATGTTTCGTCGATTTCACTGCTAGCCACATTCTATCTATTTTACAAGAAATTGATGATGCTTGTTTATTGCAAAAAGTAAGTTGTATTTCATGCAGTTATTTCTTCATTTAAGTTTCGTTAGTGTCAACCAGTGTATCAATATTGGGTATTTAGCTAGTTCAATAATGATAAAGTGTCTTCATCACATAACTATGAAAAATGATTGCTATTAGTGTAACGTCGAAATCATTTTCTAAAACAAAAAAAGTAGCTACAGTGAATAGAACATGTTCTACGTATGATTTTGTAAATAAATTAAAACGTTTTCAGTAGTTTAACACTTAGCTGAAATTGAACTTATGGTTGTTCCGGAAAAGGCCCATTCTATCTATCAATTAGAAAATAAAGTCACAGACGAAATATTAACTAACGCAAGATGAAATTGAAGAAGGTTGAAATATTCATCAAACGTATCATTGATAGTTAAATGAAGTATTTAAATTTCTTAAAGTTTGAAATACTCTACTATCGGGAAATTCACCTAATTCACTTCCGTATGATGGTTAATGTGATAGTCTTCACATTGAAAGTAAAGTATTTGAATTCAAGGTATCAGTCACACTGGACACCGAAACCGCTTGTTAAAGTTAGATATTTTCGGAAATATAATATCTAAGATGAAATCCTCCTGGAGACCCTGTGGGATTATTGTCGGTCCCAAGCCCGAATAAAGGAGGAGGTTTGGGCATGGGTTAGCGACTCTATCCCTTAGAAAACTAACTCGCTAAAAAAGTGCTAACCGGAAAAAATTATTCAACCCGTTTAAACTCTGACCTGGGAGTTGGAAAGTCTTCATTTAGAGGAGTTATGATGCCGCATAGCGAAAGCCTAGTTCCTTCGGCAGATACGAGGTTGATGCCCATTCTGGAAACCAGAGCAACCAATTATTTAGGTACATAGAATGTTCGTACCATGTGGGAAACCGGAAGAGTCACCCAAATTGCTGCAGAAATAAAAAGATACAATCTGGAGGTGCTTCGAATCAGTGAAACACATCGGACACAGGTTGGCCAACAACGACTAGCTTCAAGGGAACTGCTGTTATACTCCGGCCATTAAGAAGAAAACGCTCCACATACAGAAGGACTTGCATTGATGCTATCCAAACAAGCACAAAATGCACTTATACGATGGGAATCACATGGACCAAGGATCATCAAAGCCTCCTTCAAAACAAAGAAAGAGAGTATTACAATGAACGTCATCCAATGCTATGTGCCTACCAACGACTACGATGAAGACGTTAAAGACCAATTCCACGATAGGCTGCAGTCGATCGTCGACAAGTGCCCGACAAAGGACGTGACCATTCTGATGAGAGATTTAAATGCCAAGGTTGGAATGGATAACACTGGATACGAAGAGATCATGTGACGACATGGTTTGGGAGAAAGGAGCGAAAGTGTTGAGAGATTTGCAATTCTATGTGTCTTCAACAAACTGGTCATAGGCTGCACTATATTCCACACAAGCGCATTCACAAAACTACATGGACTTCACCTGATCTCACTACATAGAACCAAATTGACCATATCTGCATCAACAAAAAGTTCAGGAGGACGATGGAGGATGTGAGAACCAGGAGAGGGGCTGATATAGCCTCAGATCATTACCTGCTGGTCGCTAAGATGAAATCAAAAATTGAGAAGCACTGAACAACGGAGCGGACAACATCACAAAAGTTTAATACGGCTTTTCTTCGGGATACTGAAAAACTCAACAAATTCAAGATAGTCCTCAACAATAAGTCCCATACTTTTCATAATCTACTCAATAGATAGGGAACTACCATGGAGAAACTGGAAAGGGATCAAGGAGGCAATCACTTCAACACGTCAGGAGTTTCTGGGCCACAAGAAGCACCACCACAAGGAATGGATCACTGTTGGTACACTGGATAAGACTGAAGAAAGGATGAACAAGAAGGCAGCAATCAATGCCAGACGAACAAGTGCCGAGAAAGCCAAGGCACAAGCTGAATGCACAGAAGTATACAAGCAAGTGAAGAGGAGCATCAGAACTGACAAATGTAAATATGTGGAAGATTTAGCAATGACAGCGGAAAAGGCTGCAAGAGAAGAAAACATGAGACAATTGTATGATACAACAAAGAAACTCGCTGGAAATTACCATAAACCAGAGCGACCGGTGAAAATCAAGGAAGGCAAGGTAATCACTAACATTGAAGAACAACGAAACAGGTGGGTAAAGCACTTTGAGGAACTATTAAGTTGACCAGCCCCATTGAACCCACTCAACATCGAAGCAGCATTCACGGACCTCCCAATCGATGTTGGCGCGCCAACAACAGGATGGCCATCAGACAAATCCAGAGCGGCAAAGCATCGGACCAGACAACATTACAGCAGAAGCACTGAAAGCAGACGCAGCAGTAACTACAAAGATACTCCACATTCTTTTGAGCAAGATTTGGGATGAAGAACAAGTACTACAGACAGACTGGAAAGAAGGACACCTGATCAAGATACCTAGGAAAGGCGATCTCAGCAAGTGTGGGAATTACAGAGGCATCAGTCTTCTCTCAATGCCTGGAAAAGTCTCCGACAGGGTATTGTTAAAAAGAATGAAGGACTCTGTGGAAGCCCAAAGTATTAGAACAATCTAAGGCACCAAAACAAATGATGGATAGGATATTTGTCTGATTGTGACATGGAAATATATCAAACAACTTACAGCCCATAAAAATGGTTGAGCTGATTCAAACTACTGAATATTAATAAATAGCATAACAACACACGAAAAGAACCAACTGAGTTATAAAAAATTTGTGTGAAAAACAGTTTTATCACCAGAAAATAAGACAATCATTGAAATTCGAGGACAGAGGAGCAGATGAACAGAATGCTTTGAGGAACTCTTGAATAGACCTGCTGCATTGAATTCACTGGACATCGAAGCAGCACTCACGGACTTTCCCATAAATGTCACTCCGCCAACGACGGAAGAATTCAGGTTGACCATCAGACAAATCAAGAGTGGGAAAGCTGCAGGATCTGACAATATATCAACGAAGCACTGAAGTTAGACACAGAAACAACTGCAAACATGTTCCACATTCTACTCAACAAGATTTGGGAAGGAGAACAAGTACCATCAACAGACTTGAAAGAAGGATACCTCATGAAGATACCGAACATAGGAGATCTGAGCAAATGTGAGAACCACAGAGGCATCACACTACTTTCAGTATCAAGAAAAGTTTTCAACCGTGTTAGTGAACCGGATGAAAGACTCAGTAGACTCCCAACTTCGAGATCAGCAAACCGGATTCCTTAAGGACCGATCGTACACAGACCAAATAGCAACACTACGGATCATCGCTGAACAATCAATTGAATGGAACTCGTCCTTACACATCAACTTCGGTGACTATGAGTAAACATTTGACAGTGCGGATAGGAAGACCTTGTGGAAATCTTCTTTGACACTACGGAGTGAGTAGCTGAGAAGATCGTCAAAATCGTCTGGAATTCGTACGACGGATTACAGTGCAAAGTGGTGCATGGAGGACAGCTGACAGATGCATTCCAAGTGAGGACCGTAGTCAGAAAAGGCTGCTTAATCTCGCCCTCTCTTTCTTCTGGTGGTTGACTGGATTATGAATACCTTCACATCTGACGGGAGGCACGGAATAAAATGGACAATTTGGATGCGACTAGACGAATCGGACTTCGCAGATGACCTATTCCTTCTATCCCATACACACGAACAAATGCAGATGAAGACAACCAATGTATCAGAAGCCTCTGCATCAGTAGGCCTCAACATACACAAAGGAAAAAGCAAGATCCTTAAATACAACACGGAGAACACCAACCCAATAATACTTGATGAAGAAACTTTGGAAGAGGTGGGAAGTTATACATATCTGGGAAGCATCATCGATGTACGTGAAGGATCTGCTGCAGGCGTAAAGGCAAATATTAGCAAAGCAAGGACAGCATTCCTGCAGTTGAAGAACATGTGAAACTCAAAACAACTGTCAGCCAACATAAGTCTGAATCTTCAATTCGAACGTCAAGACAGTTCTACTGTACGGAACTGAAGTTTCGAGAACTCCTACAACCGTCATCAAAAGCACACAAGTATTTACAAACAATTGTCTACACAAGACACTGAATATCCGTTGGTTGGATACCATAAGCAACAGCCTACTGTACTGTGGGGGAGAACAAACTAACTTCCATCTGAATAGGAAATAAGAAAACGACGTTGGAAGTGGATAAGACATATATTGAGGAAATCATCAAACTGCATCATAAGGTTAGCCTTTACATGGGATCCTGAAGGGAATATGAAGAAATATACTAAATCACTTTCTCTGAGTACATGTACTACAAAACTATTAGATTGTAGTACTGGTAATAACATTTATAAATTATAATTGACTTTAATATGTAAAATGATTTCTTGTTAACATGCAGTTTGAATTACAGTCTGTTTTTATACAATTTCATGAAAATATCTTTTTGAGCACAACGCTATGGGTAAGCTTCTCCATTCAATCATATTTATTAGGTTTTATTCTGAAATAATTCTCGTGATTAAAAAATAAGATTTAGAAAACTCATGCTTATTAAAAAGAATGATCTATAAGAAAAGTTTAATTGATTTGAGATTCTTTAAATATATCACATAAGTCATCTCATGAAAGATTATTCCAAAAACTTAGATGCCACTGTTTTACATTTGACAGTACTTATTTACTTATTTTATTTAAACACATAAATATTAGTACAAGGGGGCACCAAATATATATGCACCGCACAAATCTCATTTGATTTGTGTGAGGGCTGTGATACTGTCCAGGTGCCCAGACTGAAGCAGGTGGTTTTCTTAGGGGGCCACACCCGGAGCCTTTGACCTAAAGGCCTAATCTACAAGGCAGTGGAGCATCGTAAGGAGATGCAGTCCTATGGTAGCCGGTAACCAACGATTGATTCATACGCCATTTGTTCCCTCAGGATACTGGAGCCCATGTGCACCATTGATTTGGAAGCAGGGTTTTTCAACTCCCCTAGATGAACTTTCCGTGTCCACCAACCCGGTTAAAGCGCCGGACATTCGTCTTTCGTCCTCTCAATTTCGTAAAAAGTACCCGCTCAGTGAGAAGGACTTCCCTGGCAAAGGCTATGTACGCGTGGCCATGTGAGAGCATTATGAGAGGGAGAGCGGACTCTACTCACTCTCAGCCGTACCAGGACATTTGGGGGAACATTTGGCAGTAAACAGATTTGTTTCATTTTCCATATCTTAAGATAATTTTGAAGATTCGACGTACGTTAAATCCAAAACAAAATACTTTAACTAGCGCTTTCAGTTCAAATTCATGTTTAGATATAGATATTTGATCTGCCAAGCTTTCATTATGTTATAAAGTGTAATTAACTCGAATATTGTTAAGAATTGAAATTTCAATAAATCTCTTAGCTGCAAGATACATCTTCTATTCATCTAGACTGATTCCACAAGCTCTGATATCGATATTATTTGATTTTTATGTTGTAATAGCTCGACAACATTTAAATAAACTTAGACGTTATATTTCATTTTATGCTCGATATGTTGAAATCATTTATCATAATACGAATACATAATTGACTATCGCCTCAGTAAGTATAATTATGTGTGGAATTGTGAACAGATTATTATACCCCATGAATTGATTAGAATTTGGACTGAACAAATAATAACCTATAAACTACTTTGATATGCTAAATAAACTATTTATCGTAACAGAATTCGTGCGAATATTAAGTCATTATCTTGAACAAACTAAACTGACTTTTCTCGTTTACCTCAAATGGAATATATCTTGTCTTAATTTCTTCTTTTGTATCAAATATATTTGGAAATGTTAAGAAGTCGATGATGACACTAATAATTTAGAGATAACGCATTTTTATACCACTGAAACGAAGAATTTCAATATTAATAGAATTGTGAGATCAGGTTAATTTTAATTAATTACTGATCGTTTTCATTACATTCAATTCCTTTAAATCATTAGACTAAGACTTTACAATTAGACTGAAATAAACTGATTGAAACCATTGTTTCTGTTTGCTAGGTTGTAGATGCGCACTGCTGAAGACAAAGTGGCCATCGATTGCTTCCGGATTTTCAATGGTTGTCTAACTTAGATCGATTCGCGATCTCAATTTAAACAATTTGATTAACAAGCAGAACTTTGCGTTTCCTGCCTTGTTTTGGTTTTAAGTTATCAATCAATTCCAACTAAACTTAATGAAAGACTTTGTTCACTTTCCATTTCTTACGTATTCTTCCTGTTGTCTTGTGAATTAAAGACAATAGATTTTAAAGAAGTTAAAACCCATTATTATTTGATTATATATATTTTCAAATGTGTTTGATGATTGTTAAGAAATTCGGAACTTAGTAATCGTATTTGTTAATGCTAAATATTGGACGGAATAGTAAACAGTGCCAACCAACTGTTGATAAGCCGCCTAATTATTCTACACCAGTAGAATGAGGTACACATAGTGAGTTAGGATATTTGGTCAATCAGACCTATATCATCTCTGTTTCTGACCATGAATTACAGAGCTTCAAATCTATCATCTTCGATTGATTCAATCGATATTTTAATATAGAATGAAAGGTTCACGATAATTTAATAAAAGAGTAAAGAAAACAACTCTAACTATATAAAACTAACAGATGACTGACTAATGATACATCCTCAAAAAGTTACAAGTGTGTTTATGAATGACTAAAACGTCTACATCAGTAATTTAGTTCTTCAGACCTAGTGACTAGCGAAACAAGATTGAAGTGTCTACATCACATTTAATTGAAACTCCTGAAGAATAACGACTATTTGTTATGAAAACTTTGAACTACAACTATACCAGGGCGCTCCAAACCAACCAAAGACTGAATTCTCTTATCACCCAGTTCTCTACATATTTCGATTATGGGTGACCAAACTCTTACATTTCGTCAGGTGACAAATCTCTATTTATTGCCTGTAAAACACTTTGGTCTGCTACATGTAAGATGGGGATACGTACGAGATATTTTTTATACTGTTTGACTTTGATTCTCCTTATGTTAATGTTTTACTAAATAGAAACCATGTATTCTATCTGGAAAAGCATGGAGTACAACATACTGAAGAGCCAACCAACTTGTGGAAGTTAATAAACCAAACAGTAACGTTCTTGATTTTCATCCCTCACAGGAATAGAAATTCAATTATCTCTCTTCTCATACAAATCTGAAGGATCATTGTTTCGAATATTATGGAAGAAAAGATGATCACTGTAACAAAATACTCACTGAAAGTGGAAAAAAATCTCCATGTTAACAAAACGAACTAAATTCTATGGTCTTCCTTAAAACTTTTGCATATAATTAGAAAGAAGGCCCACCAAATCAGTAATCATAGTTAGACAGCATAAAAACATCAATGAAAGTTAAGCATCAGCTAGGAGGGTATAAGAGGTTTAAGAATTCTTAAGATATTAAAAGCTATGATCTAGATTCCATGAAAATACATAAAATTGCAACAAGTTTGAAATATTTTATTACAGGGCACTGTTTAAAGTGTTCACAAATTCACAGAAACTGATAACTAAATCAAAATGTTTTACAAAATGACAAGTATCATACACAATAAACTAGATTTACTACAAACAATAAAAATTAGATTACATAATTATGTGTGGTTCAGAAACAGATTTTGATATTAAATTATGGGGAAGAACAAGTGCTCCATTGAGAAAGAGTTCATCTTTCACAGATACATCTTCTCCTAGAACTGTAACATTTTCCATTCTTACCTACGAAAAAAATACAAATAAAATTTCATAAGCTATAAAAGTAGTAATAATTATTATTACAAATAAATACTCATTTATAACGTTATTCACCTATTCTAATATTCAATACATACTACTTAATTTGAATGTTTATTTATTTGAACACATAAACATTAGTACAAGTGCCAACCAAGTACATATGTGCCACACAATAACAGAGACAGAGAATGTAAAGTGAGTATAGTGAAAAATAAAAACAACAACGAACAGAAATTGGAGTATGAGGATGAAATAATAATAATAATAATAATAATAATAATAATAATAATAATAATGGGAGAAACAGTTCAGTTAGTAAAGACACAACCAGGAAGAATTTTTTCAGTTAAAGAAGTTACGTTCACTTTTATCAAGAAAGTAAAAGAAAGTCACAGCAGAATCGCCACTGTCTTCTATTTTGAGTCATATCTGACAACGTCTGAAGCCACTATGCTGCATCATCTCTAAAACCCCAACCAGAGAGTCATGACGGACGAACAGAAGCCAGTTCTATACAGCTTTCTCTCATACTACGACACCATGTCATACACTGACCACCTCTCCGCTTTTTCAAACCGGTCCCAGCGTCGGAAAATAATGCACGACGTGGAATTCTATGGGCCGACATTCGTAGGACATGTCTAAGCCACTGAAGTCGATATTTTAAAATAGTGACACCAACCGAATTATCGTCTCTGTGACCGAACACACGATGCCGAATCTCTGCACTAATGAGATGGTGTTGCAACTGGACGTCAGCAATCTTTCGGAGACAACTCGAACGAGCTAGGTTTCATAAGCATAGAGCGAAACCTCTCCCACCAACTCGTTGTAGATACGACCTTTATAACCAGACTAACATCACAAAGGCACCAAAGATGGCCTTGATTGGCATAAGCGTCGCTGGCTCTCATTATACGTGAATTAATCTTATTTGTCACGCCACCACCAGCACTTACGCAGCTACCCAGATACACGAACTTCACTACCCAGAGTTAGTGCAGGTGCTCCGTTCTGCTAGTCTTGTGAAGGTACTTTGCACTCTAAAGGTGCAAAACACATACCACACCCACAGACACTGAGTGTCAATGATTAAGTGCGGATTGCATGGCTTGGGTATCATCACATGGTAAGACAATATCATCTGCATACCCAATGTCGGAAAGTCTCTCCAGGCAACAGATCCACATCACCATTACCTACATCCATCAGAGCTGTTTCCAGAACGTAGTCGATGGCGGAGTTGAAGAGGAGTGGTGATATTGGGCAACCTTGTCTAACACCACTACTTGGATAGAACAATAAAGAGGTGGTTGTATGCCCTCACTCTGCCTGAGGTGTTTGTATATAGGGATTTCAAGAAGTTAATAAACTTTTCAAGCACACCCTTCAATAGACAATCCCAGAGAACAGTCCTGTCCGACGAATCGAAAGCGGCCCTAAGGTCAAGAAACACTACAATTGTTGGCCTGAAATAAGTATGGTGGTGTTCTAACATTTGGTGGAGGGTGAAGATATGATCAATGCATCCTCAAACAGAATGAAAACCAGCCTGCTCCTCGTCAGTCAATCTTTCTCGGGTTTTGAACAATCTACAAGGTATGACAGAAGCCAACAGTTTGGATGCAATTTGAAGTAGACTAATCCCCCGATAGTTGTTGAAGAAACGATATGAACATTTTTTAAAGACAAGAATTACATGTCAATATTTCAATTTTTGATAACAAGTGACAAATACTATTCTTGTTTGACAAATTCACTTACATACACGAATGATATATTTTATTTCAGGCAGAAGATACATTAAATATATCAGTAGAATAAATTACCTCTAGAACTTTAATGTAAAAAATCTTTTGAGTAATAATATCACATTAGTTTGGGGAAACTTGTGTAAAGAAATTTGTACAAAACAGTATTATGGTGAAAAACTGTGATATTTAATGTTCTATTTTTAGAAGGGTTTTAAGTTTTTCACTGCTTATATTTGAAGACTATGTTTAATTAGTCTCTGTTAGTCAATGCGATTGGATAAAAATACACCTAGTTGATAAATCCCAAATAGGATGACAAGCATGTCTTTGATTGGACTGCTAGCTAATATTCCAAGTATAATTTTTAGCTGATATTTTAATTATATCAACAGAGAGATAAGATTCAAACAATACTGTGAACAATAACTTATCGAAATGCTAGAACGATCACTCAGCATTAAGAAATATACATATCTTAATCCTGATACGTTAGGTTTATTCAAAAAAGGTATTGTATATCAAATTCATTATTATTCTATGATCACTGTCCATGTACAATGGGACTATTAGATGAGCACTTTGAGAGTTAAGTGAAAAATATGCTGGGCATATAAAGTCAATTGATTGATAAGGCTGTGAACATTTACAGACTAAAGTGGTTAAGACCTGAATTACACAATATTCAACCACCAACAAACTCCATATGCAATATCGTTCAGTAGTATACGAGTAGACTGGAAAACGGCTAGAGTGACTTAAATAACATATGGGATTAGTCAATCGGGTATCTAATGGTTAGTCTGATCTGTACATTGAAAGATGTAAACTCCCTAATTTGGAGCAACCCAAGCATCTTAGTCAGTGGTTGGAAACCTTGGACAATACGGGCCAAAATAAAAGCAGTTATGCATTGTTTTCCTGTCCAATATTAGTTTATACCTTTCTTCTTAAAATTTGATGCGTACTTTCCAACATATCTTTGGTAAGTGTAGTTTTTCGCTATCTTTGGAATTACTTTTCTAGCTTCTCCATTTAAACTGTCGATTCCCATTGGATATTCTAATAAGAATTGTGCTAGTCCATATCTGTTCCGGGTCCTATGTTATTTGTGGCTGACTGATCGATTAGCTTTATTTAAAAAAACAATTCGTTTCAGCTGGAAAAAAAGAGTGTTCTACAGTTTAAGAAATCTGACTAGTAATATGATACAATGAACTCAATGATCAGGCATAGACTTCATTCCATAATTAGGTAATGGTCGATAGAGTAACGCGATATATTGTGTTATAAAAATCTTATAAAGCTTAATCATTTGGTAAAAAAATGTGAGTATAGGTCATAAGTTGTTACCAAAATACTAAAAACGAACCACTTAAATATCACTGATATTTAGTCTGAGGTTAAACAATCTTTCTTATTAAAAGTACATTAAAAAATTCGAAACTGTCATAGTGATTAGTCCATGTTGACCTTTTGCATGATTTATTTTGAAAGTTAGTATAATGAAATTACTGTGTCTGGCAACATTGATGTCATTTCTTTTCAGAGTGGTTATCATGAGGTGATAGTTCTGAAATGAATAAGCCAATTACATTTATTCATTATCCAGTAAATGAAAGATAATTTTTCTGGTTAGTGTTTTTTTAGCGAGTCAGTTTTCTACGGGATGGGGTCGCTAACCCCATACCCAACCCTCCTCCTTTATCCGGGCTTGGGACCTGCAGTGGCCCCCGGAGGAGCTACAGGCGGAGTTAGTAAATGATAGATCCTGTAAGTTAATTCTGAAAAATTAAAAATGCAAAAAGACTCTACATGAGGGCAAATCATGATGTGGGATCACTTTGTGAAGTGATGGACTGTTAATCTGAACCATTTTGATGGGTCGAGACCACTTGATTGAGGTCTGTGTAATTATCACGACGGATGGTGGAAGGTTTCGGCTGACATTGCTTAGAACCAGATTTATTGATGCTGATCCATTCATTCTATATCTTTATCTAGATCTTGAGCTCCAATATCCATTCATATACTATAGCAGATCACGTACATTTGAGTTTGTTCACATTTAATTTGGTTAAGCCCTTTTGTTAACTTATTCAACGGACAGAGTCATTCGTACAATAACAATTTATCTATATCATTGTACCTTTATTGTTGTCGCACTTGGATGAACATGTATGCTTGAGCATTGCTTGCCGCCTAAGCACATATTCATTCTGCTAGCTTTAGTGTTAGTCGCTTAAATGATACGATGATTTATTCATTTTTCTGTGTATATATATGTACATTTTAACTCGGTTCAAAAACTCGCTCGCTTGCTCATCGGCCCTCGCATATTCTTTTTGCTTCGTGTGCCTGCGGTTTTGGTGGTTTGTGCGTGATGCAATAATAAACGTGATCAATGCTTCGTATTCGTCTCCTGATTTATACACCATTGGCTAGTTATCTTGTAACGTTTATATCATAGAAAGACGTAGATAACATTCATGTGATTAGTATGATAATCTCGAATTTTAAAATATCCTTGTTCTACATAGATAGACTGTGGGAGACAACAAAACAGATTCCAGTGGAGGAAGAAATCAGGAAGAAGCGCTGGAAGTGGATAGGACACACATTGAGGAAATCACCCAACTGCGTACAAGACAAGCCCTCACATGGAGTCCTGAAGGCCAAAGGAGAAGAGGAAGACCAAAGAACACATAACGCCGAGAAATGGAGACAGACATGAGAAAAATGAACAAAAGTTGGATAGAACTAGAAAGGAAGGCCCAGGACAGAGTGGATTAGAGAATGCTGGTGGGCGGCCTATGCTCCATTGGGAGTGGCAGGTGTAAGTAAATAAAGTAAAACAGACAGATAATTTTAAATATCACAAAACGAGAAGAATGGTCCGTTCGCTCATACTTGACGGTACGATACAATAATATCAGACTAATAATAAGAAAACACCGCTGGTAGAGGAAAACTAGAAAATGAAGCAAAGAAAAGTATAAACGCAAGAGAAACGAGGGAAATGCGATGTTTCAAACTAATACACTCAAACAAATCGCTTGATGTACAAATATACATTATATTTGTTTCAATAACCCAATAAAAGAGTCCATCTGTTTCCAACACGGGTAGGGCCAATAAGTTAGTGAATTTATTCATTAATGTCATTATTAATTCATTGCGTACCTGAAAGGTGCTTACTTATTACTCAGATAATCTTTCATAAATTGATTGACATTTCGAAGTTAAACGCTTTTTTCTTAGCAATCTAGACTATGCTAGAAAATGAAAGCTTTGTGTGCAAAAATATTATTCAAATACATGGTTTTCTTCTGTTTGGTGAAAGTAAGCAAATATACGAATGAAAATAAATGGTCCCAAAACCAATTACGAATTTATTCACTTATTAAAAACCAGATTCATTTTATTACATTTACAGTACTACGTAGCATTTCAATCTCAATAAGTTATAATGATTTAGATAGAGGACCTTATGGGAATTAAATGAGCATCGTAGCCAAATCCTTCAAGAATCACGTGTATTTTTTTATTATAATACTATGCACAAAGGTAGTTTCGTTCTTGATAACATTCACTTATTCAATCTAGTTGAAGAATAGATTTTGAAGAAACTTACTGAGAATATTTTTTTACTTCAAATAAAAATGTCTACAGCTAACTTACCACGTACAGATTTATATACTATAAACTGCACTGGGTTAGTGATATTACTTGACTGGTCAAACCGTAGTTGGTGGGAGGGGAGGTTTGAACCTGTAAAAAACTAGTTCAAGGCCGAGTCAACGAATTTAAGTACAGATACTCAAGTGAAAAGCATGTAACTTATCTATTCCTTATTAACTTTTAAGTGAAAACGGGCTAAGTAAAGCGTTACTGTTTAAAAATATTTTGATGAAACTTACTAAACGTGTAAATTTCTTTAGCAGATTATGAAGTAATTAACTAGGTAAAGACTAATTAATTAATACAGCACAAATCTATGCTCCCATTTCATACTGAGCTTATACTCCAATAAATATATAAAATGATATTTCCTAAGTATCTAAATTTAGGATAATGATTCAAAATCAAACTTTATTAAGGAAAATAATGATTGATGGTCACAAAACCACCTTCAGTTTTTATAAAAGTATGCAAAATACAAACAAAGAACCATATCGAATTTTGTACATGAAGTGTTTCAAACAAAATTTTTCACAACGTGATGATACTGAGTACAAATGTACACGTTAATATTGATGAGTCGCAAGGAAATTTCATAGTTATGTTAGGTGGATGGAGATATTCGTCAGGACACCCTGGACCTAGTCGGTCACTAGTGGGAAAACCCCATCTGGGGTATTGATGGAACTTACGTTCCCTATGAGATTCAAACCCTCATTACCCAGTTTTGCAAACTGAAACGTTATTACTGAGCCAGTCAGGTCACGACTGACCTTCTGTAAGACTGAGATATTTACAACTGATTGATAACTTAAATGCTTTATAGATTAACGAGGATATTTATCAATTAAACTAATATGGAAAGAATATTTCTGCAACCAAATTAACCTACCCATTTTCCAACAACTGACCTCCAGCCAACAATACAATTATTTAACCAAGAATGAGATTTAATGATTGATTTTGAAAAGATAGCTGAGTTAGATATACGTACACCATCTTCAATTATGACACCTGCACCAATAGTCACATTAGGGCCTATTCGACAACCATGACCTAATTTTGCAGTTTCGTGCTAAATAAAAGTTTGATTTTCAAAAAAAGGAAGTGAGCGAAGAGAAGCATTTTAGCCGAATTTTATCCAATCAACGAGACAAAAAACATTCAGTGGTGTTCTGCCTTTTTGAAAAATCACCAGACACTGGTGATGAACAGTTACCCTACTTTTCCGTGTATATATAATGCAGCTTTATATCTGATCAAGAATTACCATGTGGAATTACTCACAGCAAAATATACCTTTAAAACGTTAAATAAAAATCAAAGTTACTTTTTATGATACTTAAAAAAATATTGGTAAATTTCAACATGTAATATTTCCCTTGAGAAGATAACGCGTGTGATCTCATAACATTTGGATTATCTACGAAGACATTAAGACTTTATAAAGATTTCAATATTGTTTATCGAATGATTAGATAGAAATCATATTCCTGAATAACTGTTCTCAAAAGTTTTGACACTAAAAAAATTGTTAGTCAGACTTATGATTCAGGTGACCTGGTGTTTTATTGTTTACACAGTTTGTCAGTTGATATTTCACCTTTGACTGGGAAAACATCAAAACAAGATATATATGAATGTAAAGCTGATTGATTCTTCGAAACATGTATGACTCGGTATCGGAATTACATCGGTTATCCATGGTAAGGATTTCGCTAACGGACAAACCATTGGAAAAGAATTGGTTTTTGATTTTTAACTTCCTGTTCATGACGTTCCTTTCTAATTTATGCAAACTGTATGTTTCTATGCTTTTTAGTTTAAAATCACAATTGTTCATGTATGCAAATACAAATGATAATACATTGTTGCATTTTACGACTAAACAATGGTCATAAAAGCTTAGCTAAAAAAGATAATTGTACTGAACAAGTAAAATTCTTTAAAGCTTCTATGGGTAATTTCGTTTTATTTCATCGCAGAATCTAATGGATATTAGAAAAAGGGAATGTAAATAATAAACCTGATTTACGGCAACGCACTGACTCCATTATGGACGATTATAAATGAACCGTGAAATATAAATTCTCCGTTAAGCTAACCCTATTGGTCAACAGCGGTAATAAAAGCCAAGTACAAATTGAGTTAGAAGAATTTATTGCGGACATTCATTTATTCAGAGGGACTGTAACAGATGAATCCAGAAGGAAGGCTTCCCAGCCTACTTTATTTTACTAAATTTGACTAAGCAGGGAACGAATACATAGCGCGAAAAATAAACACACGCATACATATGCCCATATAAAAACGACAGTCACAAGCGAAAAATTGACAAGTGCAAATATATTTGTATACAGTGACTGGGAGAAATCGGATTAATTTATAAAAGATGGAATTTCGTTAGCAGTGGAACTGAGGACGCACACTTTGTCCTATCTGAGGATCGTCGGCTAGATGTATCTGGACCCCAGATTTGATATTTACTCTGGAACTTGAACCCAGTGCCGTTCTCTTGAGACCTCATAACGTAATCTACGTAGCTACTGAGTGAGTCACCCATGCAATAGATATGGGTTTTATTTCAACGCGAAACGGTTTGGACTATTCTGTTGTTGATATTTTGACTGGAATTCGGTCATTCTTAGTTGAAGCGGACGTTACTGGGTTCAAGTCTCGAAGTGAATATCAACTGTGGGTCTAGGTACGTCCATATTGGACGAAACGCGCGTTCTGAATTTTACTCCTAGCCATATTCCATTCATTCTATACCAACTTGTGTCATGATGATTTTGTCGAGGCAATCTACAGGGGATCCACATATCCCAACCAGAACTGATCGAATTTCAGTCAAAATATTAACAAGAGGATAATGAAAACCACTTCAAATTGGATTATATCAATTTGCTTATCCAAATAATAACATAAATCACTTGAGTTTTATAGGGAACCGATACGAGCACTATAGATTTTATTCAGTCATACAGTATATAATATTACATCATCGCATAAATTAATTCCAAAGATAGAATGAGTAGCAATTACTGAGTGTTTGATGAATCAAAGGTAAAGAGATTTCACGTACAACCAATTAAAGCGAAGAGCATGTGTTCATACTGGACGTTTTCTGTAGATAACTACAGTTAAGTAACATATCATGACACATATTTGGAAAACAAGACTAGTTATATCTAGTTTTTATTCCTCTCTCCAAGTAAATGCTCTCATTATAGATGAATTCCATGCACTGGTGTAAAAAAAGGATGTTGACTATATGTGTTCTAATAAATTTCTAAGTAAGAAAACTCATTTTGAGATGTAAAGTGTTGGTTGACTGGAAACCTTGGACTTAGGTTTTGTACTATTTAGCACTCATTGGGAACGTATGCCAGTAATTAATATGGTTGGACAAAAAGAGTAAAACCAATTCAGTTGGAAATTTGGTTAGTATAATGCTGCACATATGTGTTCACGTAATAAATAATTGATTAATTGGTGCTAAATACTACTTAGTCAAACTATAAACATGTGATTATTAATCTAACTGTATAAAAATCATATAAAAAGTAGTGTATGCGTATATTATTTTAGCTCATTTTGAGGGTCAAGTAAATCCATATCAGGAGCCTTTTTGTTTTCACTATGCGTTGACAAATTGGGGTTCTTAGCATCAAGCGTAAGTCATTTAAGGATATCTGCAGACACAAAAAATGTTAGACATAACAGTAATATTGTTAGGAACTGGTGATCCCTGACGAGTTTGATTCCGTGTCACCTAGCTTTACAATCAAAGACGTTAGTACTGAGCTATTCGAGGCTAACATAACTACAAATGAATTTTAAGAATTAAAGAAATAAGATATATTTAACTTT
Source organism: Schistosoma mansoni (assembly GCF_000237925.1). Classification (NCBI taxonomy): domain Eukaryota; kingdom Metazoa; phylum Platyhelminthes; class Trematoda; order Strigeidida; family Schistosomatidae; genus Schistosoma; species Schistosoma mansoni. The sequence goes on along the minus strand of NW_017386033.1, from coordinate 652,631 downwards.
ATTTTAAGTTGTGTTCTAGTTAAATATTAATTATGTTAATTATGAAAGATAAGTAATTAGGTTCAGTAACCCGTTAGTGTTTTTTTGGAGGTACAATTGTCACCCACACACTGTAAAAAATCAAAGATACTACTAGCTTTCTTCACACACGTCTAGGTTTTATAAAACATCAATAACCTAAATATATCTATACTTTTCATGTTATTTCCCCTAACGAAGAAACTATCTCAAAATCTATGCATATTTCATTCAAGAAAAATAAGAACGCGTTTTTCAAATGATTTGCATGTGAAAGTCTTTTGAGTGAAAAAGCAAATTATATTCACACGTAAATGAAATGTTTACCAAACATAAATAAAAACTCACGACAAGAACATTTCCTATTAAATTTGGATCAACTGTTAACAAAGGTGATTTACATTCATATAAATGGCCCAAATATAGTCTCATGCCCGTTAGATAATCTGCAGGCTGACCAATATCCATCCAAAATCCTTATGTAAAAACAAATAATCGGATGAATTCAGAAGAAAATTATTGATGTTAAAGCATTATAGTAAACATTTTTAAAAATGATTAGGCAAAGGAGAATTCAGATTTATACAATAACAGCTGACAGTAAACTGTTTTGCTGACTTTGAGTATTCAGGTTAATACAAAAAATGTGAACTGGAGATTTTAAAAACATTGTAACCACGTATAATAGTGACAACAGACTAATCTGATCTAGTATAATCTGTAATTATACCATAGGCTTGAGTTATTGATCCGGTTTATTTTATGGTAAATTCAAATGAGTTAAGTATGGCGATCGCATATCCTATCAAAATGATATAATCCAAACTAAATTAAAATCAGTGTTATATTCAAACACACCGAACTGACAATTTGACAAAACGCTTTGTATAATATCACTTGATAACTGAAATTAGCCTTACGAATGATGATTTTCAACCACCCATCAAGTTCATGTAGGGTGTTTATGACTGATAAAGTATTACATATAAATACTATACTCATGAACAATCAAAACATATTTTGTGCAAACAAACATTATAAAAATTACAACGGACAGTATAAAATAACTAACGTAATATCAGACATCAATGTTTTGCTTTCATTTTCATAAAAATGCAGCCAATTTAGATGGACTCTCTGTACAAGGCATCATGTATCTAATAAAACTGAAACTATTTGGCTTAGTTGCTGAAACAAAATACCGTAAGAACACGGTACACATGTTAAAAAAGTGACATGTTCTGATACTTAAATGCGCATTTAACATAGCACTCACTTGAATTCGAATAATGCTGAGATGTCAAAAAATAAACAATATTAGGAAATCCTTTATTATTATTTGAAAAGTAGGTAACTTAGAATGCAAGACTTAAACTATATCTTAATCACTAGATTTCCTGCATAACTAGCTATTGAATACTTATTTTATTTGTTAAGACCTAGATCCGCTGAAAAGCAGATGTATTCCCTGGAAATTATAAAACAGCTGATATGGACCTGGGGAAATTACGTCTCTGTAAAAATTAAGTCATTGCTGTAGTATAACTATTGATACCTTAAAATGATATTGAATAAATTTTTAGATAAAGATGTACACATGGTTAGCATTTTGTATAGCTGACTAAATAATTTCAAAGTCTATGACAAAGCATTTATTGTAAACGTTGTATTTACGTGCAGAAAAAATGATATTATTAAATGAAGCCATATAAGTTCATCCGATTAGTTCTAACTCAATACTCTCGAATTCTTCTGTTTCAACAAAATGTTTCCAGTAGTCATAAATGGTAAGACCAAAAAAGGTAAAACTACTTACAAGAAAACGATATTTAAAAAACTTTATATAGTATCTGTGCTTCATTATTTAGTACGATTTAATGACTCTACTGTGGTATATAAATTCAAGTGGTCTACTAACAACATTTTAAATGTCTGGGGGTATTCATATAACAGTAGAGAGACAGCTTGGTGGTTAAGGAGTTCGATTTTCAGCCACTACTTCCCAGGTTTAAACCCCAACCTACCTAATGCTGATATCGTTAGTACCAACCGCCCAAAGTTGGTTAAACTAATAGGTACTTGGAAAATTAGTTGATAGTAAAAACATTCACATGAAAAAATTAGTGCGTCTGAAATCCCTACGTTGTGAAACTTTTGCTGTACATGCCCCGTAATCTAATTTCAAGTTTTTGTTTGTCATAAAATTCTACTGACTAACTTAAAAAATGTTGTGGACTTGAATTCATTTAAGTAAAGTGGCAAAACTACAATACCGATCAATAAATAGTCACAGGTTCTCATATTCTGCTATGATCCTCACTTTGTGTGCCGGCCAATGATACTATTCTGTATTGCCAACCGAAGTATTGACATAAATTCTAGAAGCACCAGTTTAGCGACTTGACATTGAGTAGAGTTGGTAGTTTTTAAGTCTACCACGATCAAGTGACTTTGAAAAAAGTGGCTTTCCAGCTAAGCTTATTTGAAACCGTTACATAATTAAAGCATCCGACATTACCTTCAGTTACCTTTCCATTAAACTTGAAAACAAAGACGTCACAACTCATAAATCAAGAATTATAAAAGCCATTCACAACGTTTGATGATTACTAGCTGACAGTTTTGAGTACAACACTACTAAATGTGAATCAGAAGGATCATTTAAATACAGATAAGCATTGGTTCTGCCTGTCTCGGGATAATCTTAAATTTTGGAAACTCCAGCCAATATGTGTTGCAGTACCTGTTGTTTCAAACTGAAAGTTGCTAATAACCAAAGGTACCATACCTTTGTGCCTTTGACACCTGATACACTTCATAGCAAGTGAAACGTTATGTCGCGAAAATATATGGGTTACACTTACCTACGATAGTTCAGAGAAACGCATGAAGCGTGTAATCTTATTCCAAAAACTGCGTACACTCATAACAATCGAACATTAAAAATGTATCAAGTATTATCTGAACATTCTCAGTTGGAACTAATTAAAATCAAGGTATGAGTGACTGATATAACGCTGTAAAGCAGAATATTAATGAATCTCCTCAAAAACAAGGCGTTTAAAAACCTTCACTCATCTTTGAATAAACTCGATTGACAGTTATGGAGGACATTCGTCTAATCGAGTGGTAATACTTATATAAATTTTTCATCAGGAAATTCGAACAAAAGTGTTCCGAGCACAATATTTAAAGTGAAAGTTTTACTATGGTCTGAGATTTAGTCTAAGGTTCACCTTAACAATATTACCTTGCTGTGACAATGCAGTGGGACAACTTCAGCTAAAGCACATACGTATCAGGTCCTACGTTGAATATGATGGAGTGAACAACAAATGAATTTATGGTGTAAAATGATATTAAGTTGGTAGTCTTCAGGAAACAACCTACCTGAGAACTCAATGCAGTACAGTTCAGAATCCCTCACCATTGCTGGAAAAACGGCTGTTTCAATGGACATCGGCTTGGCCTGTAAATAAAAGAATCCGCAAACAATATCACCTCAATACGCTTAAGAATGGTAGGTTCAAAAATGTAGAGTCCAGCGTTAATTCTGTTAGCGACATATTCTGATGGTTTTTCGACGAAACGTTTCACAAGACCTGTTTGATCATTGTGCACCACAGCACCATACTTTGATGGCTCTTCAACTTTTGTGACCTAGGTATTTGAAACTAATAGAAACACATTTACTGCCATTGTACCCTCTTTTCCATGAGATAAGTGGAATTCTAACATTCTTTTGAAAGGATAATTACAAATGATATCGCTGTTTAGAACAAAAAACCTTTCTCCTGTTAAAAATGGAGCCGCTTGTGCAAGTGGACCTCCTACAGTAACCAAAATATAAGGAACAAAAAACACATTGCCTGTGTCCAGTGCTTCTTTTTCGTAAGAAAAAACGATTTTTACATTGGTGTTTTGAACTACCTTACAAATATCAGCGCACAATGATTGACGCCTACTTTATCACAACTTTCTCTTATGCTTGATTCCAAAACTTCAGCTTCACGGTTGATTGCAAGGATAATTTCAGTAATGTCAACCTAGAATTGAAACAAAATATAGTCTATTCTACTAATACTTCGAGTAAAGCTTTGATTTGATGAAGTAACATTGGTTTGTTCGCAAATTCGACTAGTGGTTTGGGGATACTAAGTGTTAATGGACGTAACCTAGTGCCATAACCGCCGATTAGTATCAACGCCTTCATTAGTGCACGGAAAACAGATGACGGGAAAATGGATGGCCTTGAAAAGTTCCTTTTCTGTGAGACGATAAAAGAAATTTTAGCAAAGTTTTTTTAAGTGATAAGTGTATATATATAGTCTATAAATGCCTGAAAAAACACTAGTATGTCCGCCATTACTGAACATTTTGATTACAGCATCTGGAATTCCATCCAAGTCTTGGTTGTTTTCTATTGTATAATAGTTAAGACTTTCCAATAATAGTGCTTGCACTTCAGGATAATCACCACTCTGTTCCATATCTCGCTCTGTCTTGATAAGTTGTAGGGCTGGATCTGTTCGTTTAATACTTTGAAAGCTATTATAAGTACAGTTGTTAATGTCAGATTACTGGAACATGCATTCACCATGTCAATCGGAGGTCGTACCAAGGCTCTGACACGACTGGTAACCTCAAAACGTAAAACACCTGTATTATGTCCAAAAACAGTTGAATTTCCTTCTTAATGACTATGGATTTGTCATTTATTTTTATTAAAATAATTATAGCTTTTTCTAGGTTATGCTAATTATAATTGTTCCTAAAACCAGACATCGTTTTGTATTCTCTGTTTATGATACCTTTTTGTGTTTGTTAATTGAATCGATCTTTACTTACTTTCCTCTATCATCACTTGAATGTACTTAGATATCGATTGGGCTACCTTAACTAGTTTTACAGACGCCTGAATTATTTGTCATATTCTTCAAGTTATTCTAATCACGAGTCAGACCATGTTACGAATTACCAGGTTTTGTCGAACAGTACGAAGAGCAGAGTTGAGGACTCGGTAGTAAATTCTGACAGTGCAATGTAGTGAAGTATTGGATTCAACGTTGTTAGGATTTCCTCACTGGTATACAGTTCACGAGTTTTAAGTGGGAAAAATGGGTACCGAAAACTTTTTCTGTGATTCGATCGTGGTTTTTATACCTAAAACACGGCTAGAAAACAGTGACTTTAGCCCATACAATTTGTTCTTTGTTTATAATTTTTGCTCTTACTGTCCGAATCAATGTTAAGGACTTTGAAAATCTTGGAAAGCTCCAAACTAAAGGACTTCGGTATCGCTGTAGAGGAAGAACTGAAATTTTTAAACATACTCGGTTTTAAAATGGCACTGAACAGAAAAAGAAACATCAGGAACACTAAAAGGCGATACTAGATAGTCAGACCATGATACAAACGACATGACAAACACAACTATTGTAATGTGGGACACTGAATTCCAATTTCAGGCTGTTTTGGATATTTGGTCGTTATTTATGATCTGATTATCCAAGTCACAATACTTTGCAGATCTACGTGTTCGAATGCGTGTTATCAAGTATAAAGAAATAATTAAACGCTTTAGTTATTATATTAAAAACAACTAAATTACCGAAGACATTAACCTTTCTAAAAAATGTTATCATTAGAATTCAGTGTTTTATCATGAACGCAGTCATTAGTCTACTGAAATATTGGCATGGACAACGCTGACATTTTTCAAATTCGGATAGACCGTTCAAAGTTTAGGACATAGGCAGAGCATTAAAAGATCCATGAGACTACACGGAGAAACGTAATTTAAGATACTGATAAAGTTCGATAGGGGATATGTTACCAGATCCAACTCAGTGACCTATAAAATTGTTGTGTTTATTTTAATCACAATGACCACTAACTATTCATATGTCAAAAAGTATTGCTTCTACATGAGTATGCATGTCACATAAAAAATGCCCAGCTTCGCTGTCATTCGAAGCCTCTTGTTATGCAGGAATTTAAAGACCAGTTAAACCAAAAGTCGAGGACGAGGGGATGAGAAGATATATATAAATAATGGTTGATAACTTGTGACATATTCAATCTGAGTTGACTGGTTGTTGTACGATGCGCAGCACTGCGTACCGATGCATCATCTGATGTGGTTGCTTCACTGAACAATTTCATCTATAGGTGTGTCCAGTAAGACTAAGGAGATCAGAATCAGTGTCTAGAACGTACAAAACAAATTTCTTATCTACCCATCAGGCTTACTCTTCCCTACTGAACTGGTGAAGACGTAACCGGACAGAAGATTGAATTCAATGAGCTTGCTGTCGGCAGTCTCTTTCATGATAGCTTTTTACTTTTAGCAGTGTCTATTTGTCGTTTCCCGCTCAAAGAAATATAAATAACGAAAGTGTATGACAACAGAAAACATGATTCTTTGTACTCCTTATTCTTTCATCTTTCTCACTCGTCCTTTAGATAACAGAAAACAATGTAATTACGTGTAAAATGGATTTCTGACTACGCAAACGAGCAAATAGTACGAAACAATATCGACAAACCTGTGTATATATATGGCACAATAATGAAAGCATTGAAAACATGGAATGATATATATATATAAATCTATGTATGTAAAGGAGCACACTTAAAACATGGTTCTCTAGTCTTTGACACAGTATCAATTAAAAATGGGACCAATAAACTGCAGAACTTGGACAATGAGGAAAAAAGGAATAAGCAGTGAAGTTGTCACACTCACTGAAGTTCTATAGGTGTAACAAGAACTTTGTAGTTCCTCCAGATTGTCTAGTCCTAGATGCCAACGACGTATTTTGGTTTTCGTTGACTATTGTAGGTAGCATCTTAATCACGATGATTGTGTAGTTTCACTGAGCTAACGGCTTTAATCCACTCCATTCTGGTGCTTTCTTTTGTTATCTTCTTATCAATTGTTTAGTTGCAAATTCCACAGTGACGGAGTTTATCGAATTTTTTGTGTGTAGCTTGGAGAAGGCAGCGTAATGAGCCATGATGTACCAAAATACGAGTCGTAAATAGATTTGATCTCTGTCGAGTGGACAGAGGAATAATTGGACACATTGCGCTCGTAACGAGGCTCGTGTAATGGCTTAGATCAGTATATGTTGAAGATGGCGGATCTACAAACTCTTTTAGAACTTGAGATTTCGCGGGGTAAAGGAGATGGGTTGCAATTCATTAAGCATCGAGCGGGAGTGCATCAGTTCATTGCGATACGCTTAGCGCTGCGAGTGGAACTAAAATGCCGGTAAAATCGTCCCATTGACCCGTTAGCTTGAGAGAGGTAGGCAGTTTCCCGGAATAGTTTGATTCCTAGGAGTGTTGTAAGGCGACAAATAAGTCCAGATTCGAACCAGCGTCCGTGGTTTATAGTGACAGTTGAAGGGAAACCTAAGTTTGCTACTCACCGTTCGAGGAGATGTGTGCTACTGTCTCAGCAGTAACGTCCTTGTTGGGTACTGCTCCTGGCCATCATGTGAAACGGTCTACTCACGTTAAGATGTAAATGTCCATTCGAATCTGGTAAGAGTCCTACCAGATGAAGATGAACATGGTCAAAACGAGCGTACCTACTTGTCGACGTCTTTACTCCTACCAAGGTAATAAAATCGTCCTGCAGTGTATTTAATAGCTGTTCGGACACGGAGATGAGAAAGTTTTTTCAACTTTGATGACATTGTCGATGGTTTTTTAAAACTTTATACTATCCTTACCTGTAGATCCGTTACGTAGTCAAGTTTCCTTATCTGTTCCCATCTGTTTTACTAGCAGTTTCATGGTTACCCAGGATAACTCTTGCTGTAGACTGGTGTCTTCGTTCTGAATCTAAGCGAGTTTTAAAGGGACAGTCACTTGGGAAGTATTCATGTTATTTGTATGAGGCAAGGAGTCTGCAACGATATTATTTACCCGAAAATGTGTGGAATATCTGAATTACACTGTTAGATGCATAGTAGTTGTCAGAAAGTCAAAAAAGATTATCATGGATGAAGGGGTGAATTCTCTACTTTACACAGAATATTGAGGTTAGCGTAAATAGTCACGAATGTAACACTCAATGGTGTAGTATGAATCAGATGTGCGTTCGTCGAAGGTTACGGTTTGTACGGTGCATCGTTTTTGAACGGATTATAACAAGTGTGAAATCAATGTACAAGACCATTTATTAACTTCTGGTAGGTACCTCTAGTTTTGTTGGTTGAAGAAACCATACCAGTTGTGAATAGATCTTTATTTAGCTCGTGGGACAGAACAGTTGAGTAGCGAGGTTATCTCTTTCAAACACAATACTCAATATGAGATAATAAGAAATGTAATCTCTATACAAAAGAGGGAAGTAGGTGAACACTTGATTTATAATGTTTTGACAAAAATAAGATATTTGCAGTCGACCCCTAACTAATGAACTCAAGATGTTACATATCTGCGTGAATATTCCATCATAAGTTTCAGACTTTATCTAATTACTAACATTACCTAGTTAATACCATGTTGCAAATTATTGATCATGCCCGTGAAAATGGCTTGTGCCCGCTATATTTTATTATCAGTGATAACATCAGTCATATTTTTATGTATTCGAGTTTACCCATGTTTCTGTAATCAGTTTGTCCGATTATATGGCAACCTGAGTGGGTAAATTATTGTAGCGAATGCTGTGGAATTCCTAATAGAACAAGTACATCCCATCTTCACGAGCATGAACAATAATTTTAAACATCGGTTTGCAGATGTGATACTTCCAAAGTATGTTTGCGAAAAAGATAAAATCAATAAAAATGAGTGGCAATATATGCGTGCGAATGTACTGACGAGTGATTAATTGGACTTATGAGTTAGTACAGTTTTATATTATGTTTCTGAAAAGGCATGACGTCCACGTTGTAGTCTGGAAAAGTACACAACAGATCCGAACCCAGCATTTGCACGTGAAGAATGTGATTCCGCTAAGTACATATGACACAAAACTGTTTATGAAATCCATAGATGTTTTAAAGTACACTTAACTGAGGCTTGATGTGAACTTGAAGGATATGAAAATAGGTGGAGTCTAGGTCCTTGATTTTCGCGAATGAGCAAGGTGTTTTTGAGGTGTTTTTAAGAGTCACACTCTTGCGGCATGGAGAAAATTCAGCCAACTGAAGTAGATTTGTTAATTAAATGCCTAAAAGTCATATTTTATAATAAGCACTTCTTCATTTTCGTGTTTCCTCGCCCAATCTTCAAAGTCTTAAAATACATCACTGCGTTTATCGGGTGAGCCGAACATTAAAGCAGTCGACAGATATTGTTAACCAAGCTTATTTGTGAAAGTTTTTAAACGTTTAACTATGTGATTATGTCTGGGCACCAGAAAACTCCTAATTATGATTTTACACATGATACATATCATATATACATTATTATCATAGTTATTGGTAATGCATTTACCGTAAACATCCTTAAATAACATTCGTATGAAGTCATGGCCAACTGTCGAGCACACAAATATCCCTATGGTTCAGCAAAATAATCACGTGGATCAGTGAATGGTCCAAACTTAATTAATTCATTTCCCGCCATATCAGTGACTAGCGGACGTACCATTATCACGTTATCAGGCCCATACAAAGTAAGTCCCGTGTTTTAGCGTTCATATTTGTTTTCGGGGTCAGACTTGACGGATGTTCGGACAGTGTCGGCTCCCATGATAGCTTGAAGCCTGTCGCAGAAAGAGATCACCACCACAACTGTTTACTAAAGCATATTGAAACGGATAGTCGGTTTACATTGATATTTAAGTTCAAGGTCTCAAAATCAAAAGTTCTCAACCAAAGTTCAATATATCTTAGCAGACTGATTTTCTGCCCTAGATGGTAGTGAAAACCACTATTGATGAACTTAGGTTGTACACTTGTGTACGTTCGTAGGACACTTCTAACGGTGATTGGTAAATCTGGAACAAGTCTGAAAACTCATTTACAGTGAGATTACCACCGCTGATGGTCTGACAGCTATTTGTCATTGATTTCATCAGCATTAAATCTCCTTATTCTTTCTGGTTCATCGACTTCTGTGGACACAAATAAAAGCCGTTACATCCTGCAAGAAATGGATTGACGATTTCACTTCTTCTGTGCACCATTACCATCCAGAAGCATTTCACTGTTGTGGTCGCTGGATGCTATCACAGACGATACACTCTCGTTATCGTTAATTTGAGTGATGACTGCTATTAATGCAACATAACTCACTGTTGACGTCAATTGCCTTTGATTATGCTTTCATTGGCAAGTTTCTATGATAATCAGAAGTATTTGAATTGTAGTATAAACTAGTAATCCCAGGAATAACGCAATTTAATCAAGAAGTATCAGATGAGCCCGGACGAATGTATTGTATTTGGAATTCAAAATTTACAACAGTCATCCATACCAAGGAGTCATTGATTTATTTAAACATCACATCCGCCACAGCTCAAATCAGAATGTAAGTGTCTGTAATCGATTGTTTGTCTTCTTCTTAAGTTCATCTTACATCTGTCCAACAGTGCATTGAATGTAGACTCTGTATTATCTAGAATGCACTCATTAGTATTAGAATTAACAACCGAAATTGGAACAGACTCACCTGGGTTCTGGAATTGTATACAATCAGCATGTCGGTTGTGTAGTGAAACCATTGATATTTAGAATTTGCATCATAGACTTTCCAACAATACCCCCCCCCACGAAATAATGTTGGGTCTGTAGTGGATGTCGAGTCGTGGACGGACTATGATCACCACTACTATTCGATTACGCGTACAAATATGACTTGGTTCCCTTGATAGCCCGTAAATCAGAAGGCTTTACTAGTCCAGATCAAGTATATTTATTGGCGATCTCGTGGTATCGAAATAATACCGAGACGTGCCAAAGAGTACAAGCGAACAAGCAGTGCGTGAGCAAGCTCGAACCAAACCAGGCGGTATATGGAACAAGAAGTGAAACGGATACAGTTAAACAAATACAGTAAAACAATCTCTGGTACAATTGGTTACAATAATAATAATTGTTTCTATTATTCCAATCGTGTTCTTATCGAGACTGGCCGGTCACTACAGGAGCCCCCCGCCAGAAAGGATTTACACTTTCGATACGTAGCGGTTTCATTCGTGGGACTGATCGCGAAACGTGCAATTGTAGGACGAAAACGTTGGCAGAACAGGGAGTGATCGTTGATCCTCGAGTTGCCACCAAAAGTCTTTGACGTAGAACGGTACCAGAAGGAACGTGCTGTATTGATTGCTTGGATTAGCATGCTACACCAGAGTGGTTTGTATCCAGAGTCTGAAGGTTGCGTTCGTAGAGGTCCGGACCAGAAACGCTGCAGACGTAGGACGAAACCAGATTGAGCCAAGGAACCAGATGCGACCAGAATAACCATGTTCGGGACCAAATGTATATCATACGTATTTGGAGCCAGAGAGATCGACTGAGTGCGTTGACTATAGCGTGGGTGATCAGGCCAGCTTTCGCCAAGATTGACTAAAGTCGACGATACCAGAACAGCGATGGTCAGAGGCGTAGGCTCGGGGTAAACAAAAAAAATGATAGAAAAAGAGAAAAGTGTAGCTTTCTTGTAGTATAGGGGCAGATTCCTATACTGTATCCGTAGTTGGTTATGAGGTTAGTCGAGAAAGCGTACGGGTAAGCGTACTCGGCGACCAGAACGTGAGACGGTAGTCTCGTTCGAACCTCGTGAGCCTGCAATCTCATCCGCAGTCAAGGGCGGTGTGGTCTGCAGGTCTGGACGTGAGACGGAAGTCTCGTCCGTAGACGGGGCAGATGACACGTGCTGTTGACTGGGACGTGAGAATGAGGTCTTAGGTGCATCTACCGTGGGATCCGAAGTAGATGTAGAAATCCCGCTAGAAGCTCTGATGGGTCTAACATTGGGTCTCGGCTTATCAGGTATAGCACTGTCATCGACGTGTGCTGGCTTGAGACGATCAATGCTGACTGTATCGATGCGGCCACGTCGATCAACCTTGAAGGTCTTTTCGTGACGGGAAATCACGTGAAAAGGTCCTTCGTAAGGCTGTTGTAGAGGTTTGCGTACCGAATCTACTCGTATGAAAACATGTGAACAGGTAGATAACTCTCGAGGGAGAGCGACCTGTCGATGTTGTATACGAGTTGACACCGGAGTCAGTGTTCGCATGAATGCAGACAGTCGTTGGACGAAGTCTGATTCGCCGAACTTAGTGCTGCTCCGTGGTGTGAAAAATTCCCCAGGCAGACGCAATGTCGTGCCGTAAACAAGTTCAGCGGCGGAACATTGAATATCTGCCTTTAGACTCGTTCTGATTCCCAGGAGGACGAGCGGAAGGGTTTCGTACCAATTGTTGTTTTCGTGTGCTCGAAGAGCACTTTTAAGTTGGCGATGAAACCGTTCAACTAAACCGTTTGATGCTGGATGGTAGGCGGTAGTGCGTATGCGTTCCGTACCAAGCAGCCGTGTTAGTGAGGAGAATAATGCGGACTCAAATTGTTGTCCTCGGTCAGTCGTGACAGTCGAGGGACAACCGTACATAGCTATCCATCGTTCTACGAAGCGGTGAGCAACTGTCTCCGCCGTAATAGACGTGATGGGAATAGCTTCGGGCCATCTTGTGAAACGATCAATGCATGTGAGTATGTGATCATACCCGTGCGATGGTGGTAATGGTCCTACAATGTCTATGTGAACGTGATCGAAGCGAGCATCAGGCGTAGCGAAAGTGCCAATAGGGGCAGCTACGTGCCTGTGCACTTTTGATCGTTGACATTGTAAACATTGTTTTACCCACATACGGACATCTTTATTCATTGACGGCCA
>NW_017386033.1:638258-639543 GCF_000237925.1 Schistosoma mansoni | reverse complement strand
GAATGTGAAGTATCAGATTGCAAGCAGGAGTGGTTTTTGTGCTGAGTCCCTGACAATCGTCCATCGGGTGCTAATCAATGCTATCCTTTTTAGGCATCATATGAAACGGAGATGATTATGGGTTATCAGATAGACAGTTTATTCCTTTTTAGTCAGTTTTAGCAGCAACAACAAACACATAGTGGACGAGTCTGCTTAAACTCAAGTTACTGTAAGTCTAGATTTTACCGTATGTGATAATCAGTTTTCTGTAGTCCCTCTGCAGATTGAGATCAGGATCTCGTTGACGAATGTTAGAACTTGAAGGAATAATTTCAGTGACAAGATAACATACTCGCACCACTACATCTGTGATGCATAAAAGATGACTAGAACCACCGACTACAATTACTGTTAGGGGTGCCGGGGGAGTTCGCAGTATAGAACCAGATCTTTTACTTATTACTTTCTTACACAGCGAGTGAATCAGTCGTCTCATAATTTGCAATGATTCCTAAGTTAGAATTTGAACTCGCCAGTTAGCGGAACCAGGGTTAGGCATGAAGCTACACCCAGGGTGTCACGTGGATCTCCACACAAGAGAGTGATTCAAGTTATGTACGTGGTAAAATCTGGATTACCTGGGAAGGCAATGCTCATAAACTACCCTTATCCTGAAATTACATTTTGCATGTATCAAAACTTGAATGTACATATGTGGACTTACTAAAATGTAACAGTTTCACAGAAGTTAGAATAAGTTTATTTTTCGGCTTTTCCTGATGACCATTTTCTGTATTATCACAAAGTACGGTAATCTGAACCGAAAATGGCGCCAAGTCCTTTCAATAAATTGACAAACATAAAGGAGTATAATTGATTGTGAATGTGCATATTTGCTGGCTGTAACTTTAGCTATTTCACCACTTATAAGGATATATACTCAGTCGTTTAATGAATTCTGATTTATTTATTTCGAAGTTATGGGAATCGAGAAATCTGAAGATTACGCCACAAGTTCCACAAACCAATTCATGACTAACATACATTTATACCCGTCGACCAGAAACTAACCGACTTTGACAGCAACACTGAGTTGGCATAATTAAAGTAAGACCAATCAGTGGATAGCGAGCCAAATAAATTTTAGTGTTACAAGTACCAAAGTGCTACCTAATGTCACAAGCCAACTGGCTTATACAGAAATAAGTTGGAGATGTTCCAGATAATCATGATGAAACAAGACTATTCCATAAAATTATTAGTGATCTTAATCATAAACTTGATCATTTTGACTGATTAGAGC
>NW_017386033.1:627931-638058 GCF_000237925.1 Schistosoma mansoni | reverse complement strand
GAGCAACACTTTTTATAGGTACATGGAACGTCCGGACATGTGGGAGACAGGAAAGACCAGCCAAATAGCAATGGAAATGAGGAGATACAACTTGGCAGTACTCGGAATCAGCGAAACAATTTGGACACAAACTGGACAACAAAGGCTAGGTACAGGAGAGATGCTGCTGTACTCCTGTCACGAAGGGAAAAATGCTCCACACACTCAGAGATTTGCTCTAATGCTATCCAAAGAAGCATGAAATTCACTTGTGGGATGGGAATCTCATGGACCCAGGATAATCAAAGCATCATTCAGAACAAAGATGGAGGGGATCTCAATGAACGTTATTTAATGTTATGCACTCACAAACGATAGCAACGACAATGATTAAGATCAGTTCTATGGAAGGCTGCAATCAATTATAGAGAAGTTCTCACGAAAGGACCTCACCATCCTGATGGGAGATCTAAATGCTTAAGTATTTATTTATTTATTTATTTAAACACATATATATTGGTACAAAAGGGCACCAGGTACATATGCGCCACACAAAATAATGAAAGTAGGAAGAGAAGGGATGAAAAGATAAGGCGGACTGAAATGTACAACCAGAAGACTCTTTCAGTTAGGAAAGTTAGAGCCATTCTTTATGTAGAAAGTAAAAGAAGGTTGCAGCAGGATCGCCACTGACTTCTATTCTGAGCCATATCTGATAACGTCTCTAGCCACTGTGTTGCACCATCTCTCGGACCCCAGCCAGGGAGTCGTGAAGGACCAACAGAAGCTAGCCCTTTGCAGCTCTCTTTCATGCCACGACACCATGTTATACACTGACCTCCTATCCGCTTTTTCCAACCAGTCTCAGGGTCGGCAAATAATGCACGACGTGGAAGTCTCTGGGACGACATTCGTAAAACATGTCCAAGCCACCGAAGTCGGTGTTTCAAGATGGTGACACCAATTGAATTATCGTCTCTGCGCCCGAACACACGATGCCGAACCTCTGCATTACTAACATGGTGTTGCCACTGAATGTCAGCAATCCTTCGGAGACAACGATGATCGAACACAGAGAGACGTCTAACATCCTCAACTCGGAGAGGCCAGGTTTCACAAGCATAGAGCAAAACTGCTCTCACCGACGCGTTGTAGATCCGACCTTTTACAGCCAGATTAACATCACAAAGGCGCCAAAGATGGCCCAGATTGGCATAAGCTGCTCTGGCTTTCGTTATACGTGCACCAATCTCATCACTCACGCCACCACCAGCACTTATATAGCTACCTAGATACACGAACTTCTCAACTACTTCGATCTCCTCACCATCCAGGGTGAGTACGAAATCAGAATCCTGCCAGTCTTGTAGGAGTACTTTGCACTTGGAGGGTGCAAAGCACATGCCGTACCTGCGGACACTGATTGCCAACTGATTAAGTGCGGATTGCATGGCTTGAGCATTATCGCACAGTAAGACAATATCATCCGCATACTCAAGGTCGAGAAGTCGTTCTCCAGGTAACATATCCACACCGCCATTACTTACATCCATCAGAGCTGTTTCCAGGATGTCATCGATGGCAAGGTTGAAGAGGAATGGTGAGATTGGGCAACCCTGCCTAACCCCACTGCTCGAATGGAACAAGGGAGAAAGGTGGTTGTACGCCCTCACTCTGCCTGAGGTGTTCGTATACAGGGCCTTTAAGATGTTAATGAACTTCTCAGGCACACCCTTCTTCAATAGACAATCCCAGAGAACAGTCCTGTCCAACGAATCGAAGGCCGCCCTGATATCAAGAAACACTACGATTGTTGGCCTGCGATAAGTATGACGGTGTTCTAACATTTGGCGGAGGGTGAAGATGTGATCAATGCATCCTTGACCAGAACGAAAACCAGCCTGCTCCTCGCGAGTCAATCGTTCTCGGGTTTTAAACAACCTACGAAGAATGATAGAAGCCAATAGTTTGGACGCAATCGAAAGTAGACTTATCCCCCGATAGTTATTGCAGGAACAACGTGAACCCTTTTTAAAGATAGGGACGACTATCGACTCATTCCATGATGTTGGAACACTTTCTAGCTCCCAAACCTTTCCAAACAATGCAGTCAATTCCTTAGTCAGAAGGTCACCACCATCTTTAAAAAGAGCCGGAGGTAAGTCATCTGGGCCCGGTGATTTGTAACGTTTCAAGAGTTGGAGTTCCTTGCGGACTTCCGCCTCGTTTGGTGGATCAGTCGTCACCGGCCATGGGGGGCAGGACAAGCTGGTTGATGTTGCCGGAGCAGCAGGCCAGTTGAACTGCCCTTCGAAAAATTCCGCCCATCGTCCAAGACGTCGAGAGATACTAGTGATTGGCATCCCATCATCCTCGTAGATTGTTTCACTCACACCAGACTTCTTGCTGCCAGTGGCTCGGATGAGTTGGAAGAGCTTCCGGCAGTTACCAGATGCAGCTGCTGCTTCCATCTCATTAGCACGCTCCGACCACCAGGCTTCCCGGTCCTTACGCAAGCTTTGCCCGATTTCATTACGTAACAGCCTTCGTTTGTGGTCAAACTCACGGTCACCCGGAGTAGACCGACGGGCTTCCATCAGTTGTAAGGAGCCAGAAGAAACCCAGTGCTTGTAAGCGGGACGTTTCGCGAAGCCGCAAGCGGCTTTACTCGCCATTTTCATGGCGTCGTGAAGAAGCAACCAATGCTCATCTATACTTTTCGGTGGGGTGGTAGCTAGCCTAGAGGCTAGCTCCGCTCGATACTTACTTGCAACAGAGGTTGCAGCCAGTTTACTAACATCAATCCGTTGGTGGTAAGATGCTAATCCTGGATTCCACTGCTAGCCATTATCTGACCTTGTTTAGAATTCCCAGCGCAAAGGAAGTACCAACAGTATCAGTGGTAGTAGGAAAAATTAGGTATCAACAATCCGACTCAAGAAGAATGAATTTGCAAAACAAAAAGTGCAATTATCTTAAGACGAAGAGTGAATGCAACTGGATCATTGAGATCAATTCTGATCCACGTCAGCTAGGTAATCTAAACTTAGTTCAGTCCAACAATCAGCGATATCATGGGTTGATGTCACGTCTTAAACTGATTATGCTTAGTTTTCTTCGAACTTACTCTTACACTAGCGACCACAGTGCATCGAGGTAGTGGTTTAAAACACAACAATAGGCAGGAGGTATTAATCTTCATTGAGAGAAGGTACAAAGTATTTACATAATACATATGCATAGCCTTCAATGGTCCATTTGCATCTTCCGACGTGTTCTGCAATCTGAACTGTCTTCTCGACTGGCCTCTAAGTGTTCCTTCGACGCGGTGCTATCGATGCACTGAAACTATCCACTCTGTCTGACAACTGTCGCAACTTCGATACCATGCTCCGCCACACTAATTATAAACACCTTTGTGAGTGGCGTCTACTACAGTGGTAACCGAGTGTCTAAAAGCCTACCAAAAATGGATACTAAACGGCAAACAGTTATGCATGAGGGGACGAGAAGCGATTTGTCACAGTTACTGAATGATTACTAATGATCGACAAATAATGTATCAAGTTTGAGATTCATTTGAGATGAAGAGACCAAGATACATAATACTGCTTCACTTTTCAGTGATACACTAGTAACTCAATAATAGATAGAAATTAATTATATTTATAATAGAAAAATTAAAAACTCAATTTAATACGTGTAGGCGGATTCTAGCTGTGTGCAATAATTGTTAACAGTGGAATATAGAACCTAGTCAGTAAATTGTGTATTCGTACTCTTGTCATAAGCTTCATTTGACCTATTGGTTACTGCAATACGATTTACCATTCTCAACTTATTCCCAGTTTATCAGTTACAGTATCTCACAAACACTTTTGGCTTGATCTTGTATAATTATTATCATCCATTTTATGGTGTGATGCAGTCTGGTTTGTATATCTGAAATATACGATCCATACAGCAGAGACTGATATTTGTATTCTGGACTGAACGGCCTAGGCTAGGTGAGAGGTTGCTATACGGAGGACCGATAAGGCCTCAGAGTTGAATCAGGGCTGCTCGTGCTGATGAACGTACCACTGATTTAGCACAGGAACAAGCTCATATAAGTCGGTGTTCTGATAGGCAATTTTGTCGCGTGCTAATTGACAGGGCAATAAATCATAACAAGCTGAGGTAAGTTGATCAAAGACTAAGCGACATTTTATGATTATTCATGTATACAAGTGAAAAATTTTAACAACAGAAACACAAATAATATATTTTACAACAACAATAAGTACATACCAGAAAGTTGAATCGCATATAATCTAACTGAAGATCGGATTCAGAAGGCTGTTTGTTAATCATATTGATATTAGTCAAATTTCGACAAGATTTCCTAAGATTTCTTACTGAAGAACATACACTGTGCAGCATACAAGAAGTTGATTTCCATTCCAAAGAATCGAATCTATGAATTATATAAAAATAAATCCATGATACATTTAACTTAATTTCATCAATTTATAGATGTACATAACGTGATAAAAGAAAACTGTAGAGTGCTTAAGTTTGTCATTATCACTTGTGAACCTATTGAGGATAAAAGCTAATCAGAAATACATCATAAAAACAACGAACCGAATATATGAAAAATAAAGTGAATTGTAATATTGATATAATGAATATCATGAACATATATTCTTTGAACCATTGTTTACACGCCATAGAATCAACAAAACAGTTGTATTTACATTAGAGATAGAGTTTTTATCCATGAGAATGACTTATAATAGTTGTAAACCTTCAGAAATCTAAATAGTTGGAACATATATACACCATATACTTCCAAACAAGAATAGTTCCTTAGAAAATGGATAAAAAAAAATAGTCCGCCCCAGTTTGCACATACAGTATAATGTCAGTTTTGGTGTAAATCCAATGAATTTTTAGTTAAAGACGTGCGTAATAAAATATGAACTTCTTCAAAATGATTTTTAGTTAATGTTGATTAAAAATGGTTTTGAAAGCTCATGAAAAGGCTAAAATTAAAAAGAAAAATACGATTTTATATGAATGAATCAATTATTTATTTTTATCTTCAAATTTGTCCCCAAGTCTTTGTATAGATCAGTTACTATCGAAAATTCATCATTTAACTTATGCAACTCACTGTACAAATGTGGCTTACTGACCTTGATACATTTAATTTCCAACTCACAGATGAGTGGTACTAGATTTATGATGCTTACAAAAGAATGACAGAAAATCAGTATAAAATATTTCGAAAAGTGTGAAGACTAGTTGTTTGGGGTTTGTGTGATGATCGCAAACAGTGGTTAGAGATGTTGGATGATATGACTGAGAATTCGTTCCGATGTTAGGCGTGCATTCACATTTTGACTTCGGACAGATAATGAGTCCCACTACTCATTCATACATAATCTTTTTTATTCTGTTTTTTACACTATGTTCTTAATACTTGGTCTTTCTGGTTATCATTGTTGAAACATAATTTCAATTCTTTGGTTATTTATCTTGTTACTTTCATCTTGTCGAGGTAATGTGACATAGTTAATCCGGCCAACCGGTATATATGACCAGACTTTATGTTGATTATAACTAATGACTGAATAACTACCAAAAATACATCTTTAAACTATGTGTAATATAAACAATGCTGATAACTTACTTATTAATGATCGATAAAACTTTAACTAGATCACTCAAACAAGGACAGTTGAAAAGTGATTGGGGTGTAACAACATGATATGTTTGATTTGACTGATTTTTTGTTACCAACAATTTTGATGATGATGATGATTGTAAGACTGACGTGAATTGATCACACCTATATTCCCAAAGAATATTCAACATTTGAGCCCACCAGTGAGCACATGAAACTTGGTCACTAGTTTCTTCTATAAAGGGAAAAAAACATATGTGTAGAGTAATGCTAACCAGGAAAAGTGTGTATTAAAAATCCACATTTAGCTTACAAACTATTAAATCTAAGTTAAATTTTATCTTACAATGTAACAGTATACAGAATTCTGTTGTTAAAACCTTAGAAGTGACTTTTATAATACTTTACAGGCATATGTACTTCTAACGAGTCTCATAAATGATGCAATACGCGTTTTGGATTCATCTGTTAGTCATGATATAAATCGCAGTTAATGAGTTATTGTAGCATCCCCCAAGAATAAAAGCTGAAACGTGGTTGCCCGGTTAAGGCTTTTGATCTGTAACCCCAAAGAATCAGGTTCGAAACCCGCTCCAATCACTTTGGTTTGGAGGATCGGGTGGTATCACTAGCTTTTACGCTTAAAATGTGACTTGAAAGTAATACCACAAATCTGTACATCATAACGAGCTACCAATAATATATCATAAAATATTACTAACAATAACTAGTGGCAAGATAAATAAAAATGGTGTGATTCTAACGTTTATATTTAGTCATAATCATTTTGTTTCTTTTTTGGCTAAAATAACAAACTATTAAATGAAAGATCTATCATAATAAAGAATGCATAAATTATTGAATATGATAACTGTGATAATAACATACTATAAAAAAGGAATGATAAAATACAACAATAATAAAAACAATATGAAAGATTATAATGTTATAAGCAGTGAGTAGATAATAAAGTGTAAACGTTGCATATATAAAATGTGCAAATGAACTAACCATATTCAATTTCACCAGTTCTATAGTCATTCATATTATTATTGTATGTATTTAATGAAGGTGATAATTGCGACAGTAAATGAATATATGACTGTAAACTTTTCACCTGATCAACTTTACCATACAATATAACCTACAAGTAGAAAATAAACGATAAGAACACAAACCATAAATCTAACAACTTGAAGCATGTCTTACTGTGTGATGATACCTTAGCCACGCAATCTGTTATATCTCGATCACAATAGTGAATGGTAACTTCGGGATCCATTTATGGACCCATATTATGCATATAATTTTTAGTGTATATTTGCTAAATGATTAAACTACTCATATTCATGTTCCTTTCATTGTGAGCTTTATTTTGACCCTTGGACTATTATTGTATGATTTACCATTCCTGAGTTATACCCAGTCTATTAATTACTGCTCACCCTATTCACAGCCACATTTGGCTGAATCTTGTACAAATGTTATTTTCTATTTTATTGGTACGATCTGGTCACTCTGTTTGGTATATAAACTCAGTATGTTTGAAATACAATGATTCATACCACACAGGCTGTTACTGGTCTTCCGGACTTAACTGGCTGGGATAGGCAGAAGCAGGATCGATAAGCACTCTAGACTGCTCATACGGTGGTGGACGCTACTCACAAGATTGCCTGTAAGTAGTATGTTGTGGAAAGTAGCCTCGAAGTTGTCACAGTCGTCAGACGAAGTGAAGAGTTTCAGTACATCGAAAGCATAGCGTAGACAGAACATTTGATGATCAGACAAGTTGGATTGGAGAACACACCGCGAGATGAAAATGGATGATCGAAAGCTGTATAAACGTATTATGTAAAACCATTGTAATTTCTTTTAACAATCGTTTCGCTCATTGTCGTATTCTACTTCAACACTCTGTTAGTAATGCGAAGGTTCGGTAACTTTCGTTTGGGGACAGAGATGATAATTCAGTTGGTGTCACCATCTTGAAACACCGACTTCGGTAGCTTGAACATGTACTAAGAATGCCATCCCAGCAAACTTCACATCGTGCATTATTCACAAACGCTGAGATTGGTTATAAAAAGCGGAAAGATTGTCAGTGTATGACATGGTATCGTGGTATGAAAGAAAGCTGTATAGGACTGGGATCTGTTGGACCTTCACGATTCTCTGGTTAGGGTCCCCTCAATAATTAATCAATATAAGCATTGTTATCACTTAGCAGATTGAAAATGATTTAAATTTTTAAGATGTAATCTATATTGATATTCTTCTTTGTGGTGGAAGTGAGCGTTTGGGAAAAATGGTACGTTATTATTATTGTTCCATTCAGTTTAACTAGATCATCTTATTACCAATAAGATTACACAAAAGTTACCACACAATCACTAGAACGATATGATGTTATAGCAATCTGTTAACTAGTCAGTCAAACAAAAGCAACATACAACTTGGCATCGGTTTAATTTGGCACACTATATTAGTAAAGTGAGATGGAATTATCGATGTTAGAAACAGCAACAGCACTAATTGTAGAAAAAAAATTAATCATAAACAATGTGATTCGAAAAAGAATGAGTAAGATAGATGGATGAAAAGTATAAGATCATTTTAAAACCCAAGATCAAAGGGAAAACAAAACGTGAATTTATCTGAGACAATGTAACAGATTTAGATCTAAATCACCCAGCATCTTCAAACATTGGTTACGATAATATTGCTCACTGAAACCATGTAGTTTGCAACTTCAAAAAAAGCTCATTCCAACAATCAATGGTCTTCGTAATGATATATTTTGGCTTGACTACCTTTAGCTCTCTTCTGATTTGCTCCTTCGCCAGCGCATACAAAGCGTCGAGGTAGGCATTTATCGAACATTAGTAATATATCCTGCAACTAACTTATTCGATGAGGACCCAATACCTTATTAGATGAACAACTCAATGAAGTCAGTATGTAAAACAAACTAATAGTTAGCTTAGTCTCTACTAATCTGTTATCACAAACTAATCAATTATAACATCAGAATATAATTAAATTTCAAACACAAGTCGAATTTTACCAATCTAACAGTGTGCATGTGATAATATAGAGTTCAGTGTGAATTTCTGGAACGTATCAGTTGTTTCCTGAAGACACGAGTTCGAAAGTGAGATCAAAGTTTAGAGATAATCGATGATGACGAAGACAGATTCTTATTTGTTATTACAGTTAGAGTTCAGGTGAACTGATTATTGTGAAATAACAAAGATAGAAAATTCTTTCATTTGAATGTTTACTTAATTTGTGATTAAAAATTGCAGTGAATCTTAAATGTGTGAGGGACATAAAAAAAGTCACAACGACGTAATGTCATGTTTGATATTATTCGAGTAGTTAAATGTTAGGAGTCGGACTATACAATGTGGATGAACAGGTTGTACAACAGTGTTTAAAAATAGTAGAGAGTATGTCATCAATCTAACAAATACTTGACAGACGAGAATCATCAAATCCAGATGGGGGGTTCAAGTGTGTCAGTCGATCGCAACGTTAAGTGGAAAAGAAAATCAATTAAGTGCTTAAATCTTAGTCGGTCTAACTCAAGGTTGAAGATTCAGTCATTCGCAAAGTAGAATGTGGTACGTATGTACATCAGTGGTCATATCTCATAGGGACGGAAAGATGAAACTGTCAGGCCAAATACCAGAATGGTGCGGGTAGTAACACTATCAGTGGTAGAAGAAAAGACTAGACATCAAAAATAAGACACAAGAAAATAGAAATCGGAATAATAAAGAAAATTATGAAGAATTCAGAAGTTTAGAACTCATGGGGAAAACATGGAAGGGATGTACCTGCACCACTGTGGACGATTTTGAGCCATGCCATCCAAATTTTCTAATCATTGGTTACGACAATCACGCAGATCCCAAGGAGATAGTTTACACTTGTGAACATGGTTCAGTCTATTTGTCGATGAATTCACTAACTGATGCCACGTTTGATTAGGCCTCCCCTAGCTTTCTTTCAGCCTACCCTTACACTAGACATCATTCAAACAAAAAACAAACCGTTTAGCCTTAACAATTACATGCAAAGTGAGAAACAGTCCACAAGTGTATACAGTAAGGTGATATCACTCGTTTATCCAACAGATATTAATGATACTTTATGATTTGCTATTGCATTTGTAACCAGAGCAGTGAATTAGTATTTAAGGCACTTGACTTTTAATTGATAGGTTGCATGTTTGAAACCTCTCACACTTGTTAGATGATTAATGACAATAATGTTTAAAACGTTGACCTGAAACTAAAAAACATACAACTTTATAAATAAATAATATATTTGTAATATCCCAATGAGTAGATAAATTAGATTTTCTGACGATTTGTGACTCAGTGTAAGCCACCTTTTCAGAGAATAAATAACCAAATTAACATTAATCCAAGTTTAAATAGTACAACGGAACAACACGAATATTAGGTGC